>NC_141042.1:17265000-17545000 GCF_052040795.2 Danio rerio
GAGTTAGATGGAAGAATGGATGGATGAATATCTATCTATCTATCTATCTATCTATCTATCTATCTAAGTAGCTAAGAGAGCAAGAAAGAACATATGTAAAAATATGTATACAAGCATGTAAAAATAAGTATGAAAACAAATAAATATAAAACAGTTAAAAACAAAACTCCCAATCTGACATAAATTATCTCTAATAATAATAATAATAAAAAAATAATAATAATAATAAAAATTATAATTATTATTATTATTATCATTATGAGATCAATAGAACTTGCTCATTTACTATTTAGTAAAATAAAACAAAAATGTTCTTTATTTCAATCTTTCTGATTCACACAGCCTGTACGAACGGTTTAGGATAAAGCGTGTACTGTTCATCTCAGAGATGAAAGATCCCGCAGAGGAACAACCACGTCCTACAGGCAGAGAGAAGAAAAAAAAAATCAATACATTCCTCTGCAGCGTTCGCTAGTCCCCAACAGGTAATGTATTAATGACCTTTAGACTCTTACTGTAGGAACTTATCAGTCTTGTGCTTATTTAGCCCGGGCTGACAGAGCAGCTTCCAGCCTATTTCATCGATACATCTTCGACAAGGCACTTACTCAAAGCGAGACAGTAGATATTAAGGCTTGATAGAAACTCCGGCTCGACATACTTGATAGGTTTTTCACCTGACGCATTCATAGGCGCACGTCTGACCTTCCCAGCACTTACAATATGAAGGCGAGCTTCCGTTATTGCCATTATCTTAATTTGGTGTGTGGATTGTTTATTGTAAAGAGGTTTCTTGTGTCAATAAAAAACTCAGACGGAATACAAATAGGACCGAGGGACTTTAAGCGTCTGAAGAATGTGGCTAGGAAATGCACGGTCACCGCAAAATTAAGTGCATGAATAAGCATAAATATGCAACCTGATTTCTGTTCTGATTTGGCGATATGAACACACATTAACATATAGTGTTTTTATCTGACCTTTAAGATTCTTTATCACTGCTGTAAAAATAATAATAATAATAATATTGATAATAATAATAATAATAATAATAATGATGATGATGATAATAATAATAATAATGCTAATAATAATAATGATGATGATAATAATGCTAATAATAATAATGCTAATAATAATAATGATTATGATGATGATAATAATAATAATAATAATTGACTCTTTCAACACCATTAGGAGGTATCGATGTCGCTGTGCAAAGTATGTAAATCACTGTGAAGACTTTAAAACTTTAAAAATGTTTGACCCAGTATGCGTGTTAAAAAGCGGACGAGTCTAAAGCAATGACTGTACAACCGAAATGTTGCCAGTTGTCTGATTTTGAGAGGATGGGCCATCCTCTATTTCAACTCCACTCATCTTGGTCTGCTAACATTACTGCTGCTGCAATCTGAACTCACGTGCGACAGCAGGTGGAACTTAGCTCACGTGCAAACAGCTCAACTAATAAGAGAAAACGGACGTCATATCGTAATCAAAACGTCATCGTCAACGCCACGATGCATATTGTGACATTTTTGCATCGCAATAAATCGTACAACGATAAATCGTTACACCCCTATGTTTTAATGATTAGGCTGTCATAAAATATTTAAAGATTAATGTCTTTGTTCAGTTGTTCATTAAAAATATGAAATAAAATATACAGCTATTTTAATATACATCAAACAATTAATTAATTTGGAAATTTAGAAGATTTGAAATGCTCTTGGTGTTATGGGGTTGTTAAATGTTTTGTGGTGCGTTTGTTCTTAATTTTGGGACGGTAAATCACTTGTTAAATTGTTAAACAATTCAGTGTTGTTTTTAAATGTGCTACAGAAATAAATTATTGATTGATTTTAAAGCATTAAAAGATTTTTCAACAAATAAAATTAAAAAAAATACGGCGACATGGTGATTTAGTGGTTAGCACTGTCGCCTCACAGCAAAAAGGTCGCTGGTTCAAGTCAAAGCTGGGTCAGTTGGCATTTCTGTGTGGAGTTTACATGTTCTTCACATGTCTGCGTGAGTTTCCTCCAAGTGCTCCAGTTTCCCCTGCAGTCCAAAGACATGCACTATAGGTGAATTGAATAAACTAAATTGGTCGTAGTGTATTACCGTGGTCACACTAGAATTTGAGCATGCAAAATTGTGTTGTACGGCGCTGCGAAAAGGGACAGGATTAAACAAGATGATTAGACTTTTTTTTTTTTTTTAAAGCAAGCGATTGGTCCATATTTTAGGAAAATGAATGAATGAGTTTTATAATAATCATTCTTGTTATAGATACAACTCACTACTATTACAAAGCAGGGATAACTTTTTAAGATAACTCAGATTGTGTTCATCTGGAAAAAAAAAAAGAAGATAAACCAAGAATATGACGGGAGTGAGTAAATAATGGAAACCTATGAACAATTCCTTTTAAACAGGTCTGTTGATATTGGTTTGAGCAAAATGTTAAAATTTGTTAATATATTTACAAATTTTTTATATAAAAATATTGACATTAGAAAAGCAAATGTTTTCATTCATTTTCAATATTGATTTAAAATAAAGTTAAAACATTAGTAATGTAAAAGGAAATATAACATGTCGGAAAACATGGTATTTTCTTTTGTCATTTTGACAAATTGTCATTTTATGCGCTAAATGACATCGCAATATGTAGTTTTGCAATTAAAAAAATATATATAAATACAGCGACTGACACTGCTATAAATACTTGCAACACTTAGTTTTACTCACATTCGGCATTAGCGAGTGTTAATTTTAGTCTTTACTCTTAATGTTGTGTAATGTTTTCCTCACAGTGTTGAAAATGGTTTCGAATATCAATATTTTTAAGCTATTGTATCAAAGTCGGAAATTCCTGAATCACGACAAAACTACTTAACAGAATTAAAACAAAGAAAAATAGTTTTACTAAAAACACATGCACTGAAAATCTAGAGAAAGTGATCATTTTCAAGTGCTCTCGTAAAAATTTAAATAGCTGTAACAAGTCTGTTAAAGTGTTGTAACAACCAATGTTAGGGAAAGTTACTTTAGGAAGTAATATATTACAATATTGAGTTACTCCCAAAAAATTTACTTCTTGTGATTACTTAGTTACTTTTCATAGTAAGTAATGCGTTACGGCACATTTTATTACCTGGCTGAGGCTTTTTTTTCTCTTTCTTTTTTTAATATAGTGGTGCTGCAATTAGCACAATGTACAACCTTCATTTATTTAAAAACCCATCAAAAAATAATCTTTTAAGATAATGTTATCTGAGAAATTCCTGACCCCAGAGCTCTACATGCCATATATAAAGATTATTTAAAGTTTAAAACAATGTGTTTGCTACTTTTGTACTATTTGCCTTAAGTAAAATCACTGCCCATTGAGACAATCCCCTTTTCCTTTTCTACGATGCGTTCTATATAATGAACACATTTTCTGATTGACTGTGATTCATTGTGAGTACTTTAATTTTAATTCAGCAATTTATTTTTTAAAAGCTAATTAATTAAAGTAATAAAAAATTATTATTATTTTTAAAAGGATTTTTTTTTACTTTACTCATTACTTAGAGAAGTATCATTATTAATGCGCAATGGTAACGATACTGGAATTTTGATACCAATTTGTACTGAAATGTTAAAAACATCCACTTCCCACTAATCAGAGTTATTTCTGTTGAACACAATGCCCAATCAGCAGGTTTAAGTACCCACTCAACTGCGCTCAAATGTTAGTGGGAAACGGGTGTTTTTTAAGTTTCAATAACGATTAGTTCAGAGCTCGATACTTTTGACAACACCAGTCTGTAAGATGTAGTGTAAGCATCACCTGGTCTTTGAGCTGCTTGACAGAGTGCTGCAGGGTGAGGATGTGGCTGAACAGAGGGCTCTGCAGGGCTTCTTTCAGTGTGCCGAGTCTGTCGCTGTGAGTCCACTCTTCCCTCTGAACCAGCTTCGACTGCAGCCTTTCCAGAGCCTGGAGCACCTGCTGCCGCTCCGAAGCAGACACTGACAACACACACACCAACAGCAACACATGAGCCATGCAAAAACCCATCAAACACGTCACATTAGTTAAAAAGAAAATCACTTCATTTAACGATACCTGTTGGTACGTTCTCATACATCGTGGTTCTCTTGACAATTTAGTAGGAGGGTTATCTGTGAACGAGAATAGAAATGGATTTATGAACATTTTTGGGTGGCAATTTGATTATAAATTTAGACAACATCAACGAAAAACGAAATGCCAATATTAAATAGGCTACTAATTTGCTTTGGAAAATAAAGGCTGAAGATATATTCAAGTGCAGTGTCAATAACATTATCAATAAGTAACATAGATTTTCAAAATTCAGTTTCTCTTACATTTTATTTTAGTTCGGACAAATAATAACATATTTGTTTTATTATTATTATCATTAATAACATCAATAATAAATCACACTTTTTTATGCAGTCATTATTGTTATTATTATTTGCAATATTGTTGGCTAATGTAATTTTTGATTATTAAGTTGCACCAAATACATTCATTCAGACTTAATTTGTTAAAGACCAAGATATACAAACGAAGCATATTTATAATAATAATAATTTTATATACTAAAAATAAGTTATTTACAGTTTTAAAATATTTATGTAGACAAAAATAAAGTAATAAAAAGATTAGAAAAGAGACTAAATATACATAAAACTACAACATGCATATTAATTAAGATGACGTGGTAACATTTTTCAGTTTCTGTAATAATTAAAACCCTGAACTGGTAAGAACTAGGGAAGCTCCAATTGATCGGCCAAATACCGGTATCGAACGATAATCACATTTAATGACTCGATCGTTACTTATCAATCTGGCCGATCTCATGAACCGATTGCAGATGTTTAAATAGTTTATAATATAACTTCTTGAAATATACTTGCAATAAAGAGCAGTTCATAGGCTTCTTTCCTCTTAGTAAAGAAATAGTGGATTTATAGGTGTGTACTTATGCACCAAATATGCACTCAAATTTTTCCAAATTGCATTATTTGTTATTTTTCTTACCAATTTTTATACCCGTGTCATATTATTTTCTGTAAAGCTGCATCTGCCCATAACATGTCCACCACACTAATGGCTCGTTTCCACTGACTGCTACAGTACGGTACAGTTTGGGTCGGTATGGGTCACCTTTATCAGGCTTGCATTTCCACTACCAAGGGTACATCATCAATGTTTCCCCCAAAGATTATGATTCATCTTAGTTTTACTACATTTGCGCTGACATCTCATGTTTATAATATGATTTAAAAAAATAATAATAAATAAAAAAATACAAATAAATAAATAAAAATCCGCAAAGCATTTTATTAATCTTAAAGGTACAGTTTGCCCAAAATTGAACATTTCCTCACCATTTACTCACACTCAAGTGGTTCTAAACTTCTTTCTTCTGTTGAACACAAAACAAAATGTTCTGAAAAATGTTTGTAAAAGTGGCCCTTAGAATCCATAGCAATAACAAATATGAATACACAAATAATTAAGATAGCATGATAACATTTTTCAGTATCTGTTATAATTTAAACCCTGAATTGGTAAAAACTGATAAATCATTAATGTTTCCCCCAAAGATCATGATTAAACACAGTTTTACTACATTTACACTGACATCACATTTATAATAATATGATAAAATAAAGTGCAAAGCATTTTATTAATCTTAAAAGGTACAGTGCAGTTTCCTCAACATTTTCTCACATCAGGGGCGGACTGGCCATCTGGCAATTCTGGCAAATGACAGAAGGGCCAGACCATTTTATAAACGTGGGCCAGTCAGCTATTTTTAAATTTATTTTTTAATACAGTATGTATTGTTTTTTCACATGTAAGCAGCTTTTATCTCTTGCAAGATGTGAATATTATGATGATGATGATGAGGATAATAGTAAGAATATTAATCAATGTTAAGCATTCGCCCAATCATCAACGACCGGCTGGTTTCGAGATGGGCTGACCCAATCAGAAGTTATGCAGACGTAATCAAAATCTAGCAAGGATGTCAAACACACAGTAAGTGCCACAAATTGATAGAGATGGACCATAAAAAGGGAAAGGCAGTCAAGTCCGATTGGGAGTTGGGTAACCCAGTAATGGGTTGCAGCTTTGAGGGCATCCGCTGTGTAAAACATATGCTGGATAAGTTGGTGGTTCTAAGATAAATAAAGGGACTAAGCCGAAAAAAAAATGAATGACATGATTGCATATACAAATGGGTTGTTTTTGTTTTAGTCACATACATTAAATGTTTAAATATATCTTAAATATGTTACTGCTTATATAATTTTACCATCTGTACACCAATATAAGTAGTGAATGTGCGTGTCCGTGGGTGGGGCTGTGTTGGTGTGGTAATGTGGGCTGGTGTGGCTACAGTGCCAGGGCTGATTTTTAGTCCCAGTCCGCCACTGTCTCACATTCAATTGGTTTTAAACTTTCATTGGTTCTTTCTTCTGTTGAACACAATACAAAATGATCTGAATAATGTTTGTAAAAAGCAGCATTTAGAATTCATAGCAATAACAAAAAACACTAAAGAATTCCCTCAGCATTCTCAATATCTTCCTTTGTTTGAGTTTCTTTAACCTGTTAAACACAGTTTTGGAGTAAAGTAAGTAATGACAGACTTCTCATTTTTGGGGGAACTACCCCTTTAAAGTCAATTAACAATTTCCAGAACCGACATGGAAGAGCTTTTATAATATGAAGTAGCAGTTTCTGTTCACGTGAGCAGCCAAAACAAAAGGGAGAACATTCACTTTACTTACCTACAATATTAATGTCCATACACTTCCTCTTAAGGATGAAAACAACACCCAGTCGCCTCTGAATCCTTCATAAAACCCAGTTGAGCATCTGAAGTGTTGTTTATAGCTGTGATTGAGCGCAGTTTTTGTCTGTTTACACCTGCGCGAGCCTCACCTGAAACCAGGAAGTACGCGTCATTCCAGTTTCCGTCAACTTTATCTGAGGTAAAACACAAGATAACAGAGACATCGTGACGTAAGCGAATGCTAAAAACATTTGTAATGTTGAATTAAAGCATTTTCAATATAAAGTCATAATAAATAAATTACACAAACGCAATCAAACAGGTGCATAAGCATAAAACACTGAAATCAGTTCTGTTAAAACTTCCTGACTGCATGAACAAGACGATAAATAATGGTTTTATCAATCGAAACGAGCTTGGTTCAAAAGGAATATATTAGTGAAAAGTTAATCACTGCAAAAAAGGCTCAAACACAAACGTCCTCGTTTTTCCCATTCTGAGACACAGGCTAGCGCAGTTAGCCGGGAATAAAGTTGATCATAAGCATCAAACACCGCGGAAAAGTTGAACTGACATCAGTTTTTGAGTGTAAATATGCTCTTACAAAATAACCCGGCTTGACTAAATATATGCACGCAAGTAAATGCATTAAATGAGAGAATTTCGTGAGACTTACATGCTATGTGTGCGGCGAATCTAATGCACTGTTTCTTTAAAAGCCCTGGCAGTCACGTGACAGTTCAACATGGCGTTTCGCTGGAGAAGTTTGATGCGCTTTCGATCGACAACAAGACTGCTGCTTTTATTCACTTTCTGTCTGACTGTCATCCACAGTTTGGGCAATGATGTGGACAGCTGTGATAAACTCCATCTGGGACAATATCCTTTCAAAATGTCTACAATTGATAGGGTTGTTGAATTATTAGCATGCTAGCTTGCATTGTCGCTAATTAACGTTTGTGCTAATTTAGCATGTTAGATATTGTTTTTCAATTATTAACGCACAATCATAAGGAATATTTTGTTGTGGTTTTGTAATTCAGCCGTGTGTTGAGTGATAATTTGTATAAATACGTCCTAAATAGCGTGCTTTGTATAATTCAGATGTCTGTTTATGACAAATCATAACATTTGAGGGTTTTTTTATTTGGTAATCAGGCGTAATAATGAATTAGATCCTGTTGATGATCTTGTCGGTCATCCATTAATAACTATTGAAATTTAGCATCACTATTCTTACTTTATGATGCAAGTATAATGATAAATATGGACCATTTTGATGGATGTAAACAATAGCATTGGACTTAATGTATTTCCTCTATTACATTTTGAATTTCCATAGCTTTCAAGAAACCAAAAAGGTCACAAATTGATAAATTATGTTATGGCAGACGTTTTAACATCAAGATATAGATAAATTGTCTCTTGTTACAGTTATGAAATAGTTTGGTAACAAGTATGAAATGTTTATGGGCCATTGACATGGTCACATTGAGATGTTTTATAAGAGATATGATTCCACCTTAACAGAGCTCAAGTATTTGTGTAAAGAACCCAGAATAGATGATGCAACTCAAGAACCTGAAACCTGCAAGGACCGAGTGGCTTGGGGTGGGTTTCTATTTGTATTATATATTCCACAAACAATATATGTATACTTCTGTTTATAAAATGTATCATTGTGATATCATAGTTGTTTATATAAATATGGTAATTAATTTTTCTTTATTCATCATTCACTCCTTTGAACTGTTTTAAGAAACTTCTCAAGACTCACCTTTTACCGTTGCTTTTAACTTAGATTGATTATTTTTGTCAATTTATTCATTTAATTTTATTGTTGAATTTTTGCCTTATTGTGGTGTTTATACTATTTTTTTTTGTTCTGCTTTGTTACTGTTTGCCTTGTATGCCTTGTAGCACTTTGGATCTGAGAAAAGTGCACTATAAAAAAAAATTATTATTATTATTATTATTATATTTGGACAAATTACATTAACTGTAATTTATTATTAGAACAAATGTTTTTTTTTAAATAATTCATTCATTCATTTTCCTTTGGCTTAGTCCTTTTAGTAATCTGGGGTTGACCCTGGATTAATAAAGAGACTAAGCCGAAAAGAAAATGAATGAATGAATGAAATAATAATAATGATAATTATATATATATATATATATATATATATATATATATATATATATATATATATATATATACAGTTTAATTCAGAATTATTAGCCCCCTGTTTATTGCGTTCCCAAATTTCTGCTTAACGCAGAGATGATTTTTACAACACATTTCTAAATATATTAGTTTTAATAACTCATTTCTAATATCTGAATTATTTTATCTTTGCCATGATGACAGTGAATAATATTTGACTAGATATTTTTCATAACACTTCTATACAGCTTAAAGTGACATTTAGAGGCTTAACTAGGTTAATAAGGTTAACTAGGCAGATTAGGCTAATTAGGCAAGTTATTGTATAATGATGGTTTGTTCTGTAAAAGATCGAACATTTTTTTTTAAAAATCTAGACTAAAATATTTCTATATGTGTGTATCTTTGTGTGTACTGTATGCTGTTATAAAATGTAACAAATTAAAAAGTATAACATTTTTTTTAAATCTGCATTTTGACTTATTTTATGTTGTTTTAATATTTGTACATTGTTATAATAAATTTGAAATTTTTTAATAATGAACTAGTCCATTTTCCTTTATATTATCAATTTAAAATGTTTACCATGCTTTTCTAATATTTTTATTATAAAAATTGCAGAAATCAAAATGTATAATATAATAAAATATATATTATAAAATATGTAATGCATATAATTGTTAGATTTTGGACTTAAATTTTATATATAATATGTTATATAATTGTATACTAAGTGCAATTACATGATAGGGCTGCACACTATATCATTTCAGCATCAATCTCACGAAGTGCACATCCACAATAGTCACATCACAAAGATATGCAATGTCTAGTCTGAATTATAGTTGACCAGGAGCTACAGAATTGTATTAAAACACCTGTGTTTATATGGAACTTATATTATTTATGCAAAAAAATATTTCCTTCTTAGAATTTTTGTCTTGTTCCTAGCCCAAATATCTACATTTTAAATTGAAAGCAAAATTATTTCACTTACCCAACGGGCAGATAATTTCCTTAAAACAAGCAAAAGACTCTTCATTTTCATGTATTTCTTCTGATGGTAAAAAACTAAACAATATTTTTAGTTGGACTAAGAAATTTTTGTTTTGATATTTGGACTTGACAGACAAAACAAAGTAAGAAAAGCATTTTTTTCCCATTGCGATTATTCAATTTCTGTACCTGAATACTGTAAGACTCTCAAAAAATCAAATAGAGCTATTCAAACCATCTTTTAAAACTGTATTCTTATTGCGGAAAAATAAAACAGCGCAATATCAGAGTTTTCAATATTGTGCAGCCCTATTACATAACTTATTTTCTTTACGTTGATGCGTTATGTATTTCATATAGATATATACTGTATATTTTACACTTGTGTACTTAATGATTTAAAAATATTATTATAAAGAAAATATATTTGTGTATACTGACAAACAATAGCTAGTTACTGTATGTGTCCCTGCATGAAATACGAAGTCATGAATCAAACGTTGTCTTGTCATTGCAGTGGAATGCCTACCTGCCCCAAACATCAGCTGTCGGCTGTCAAATGGAACACAGTTCAAGTTCAGCGGTGAGGAGGTCGGCTTTAACAAAACCATCCCATGTCGAAATGTGTAAGTCAAACTTTATTATAACGTCATTATAATTTGTAAATAATCCCATGCACTAACATGGATGTTTTCTTTAATATTAGGAGTGGTTACTCCTATAAAGTAGCTGTTGCTCTGTCACTCTTCCTGGGATGGATTGGTGCAGATCGGTTCTACTTGGGATATCCTGCCTTGGGTAAGATGCTATTCTTTAGTCCCTTAGCCCTTCCCCTTACCCCCACCCCTCATTTTGCATGTTCATGTGAAGGGGTAGGGATGTCCCAGTTCTCTTTAGCTTAAAGGCGTAGGGCCAAGGGGAAGGGCTAGATACCCCTTGAAACGAAGATTTTTTAGGGCCACACTCGAAACCAAGGGGTAAGAAAATTCCCCAGAATACACCATATACAACGAAAGCATGGCTGCACACAAAAGTCAGGAGATGCACAAAAAACAAAATAGAATTGGCCATTATTTGAGCATTCTTCATAAACAAAGTGACATTAAAGACATGAAATGAGAATGCAAAATTTGTAAATGTTGCAAACCCTATTTTAAATTTAGTTGGGCTTTAATCCAACGTTGCATTTTTGTGTGTACTGTGGCCTGGAATCACCTTTTCTGGCATCAATTTACTTATCAATATCTCATGCTAGTTCTGCACTGCAACACAAGGGACCTTTAAAATGGACAGAATCAGTCCTGGATGTTCTGGTGTTGACATCATCTGTGGCCTCTTTTCCAAGGACACACCTTTTCGCCAGATGTTCTGTGAATACGCATCACACAGTCTTATTTTCTTGCACTGATCTTGATGTTTTCTTTGCATTTATATGGACTTTTTGAGTGTTTGATTTTAATAATTGTTTAAGAGAAAAATGATGGCCAGTTTGATTAATTTGCTTGTAGAGCATTGATCAACCAAAACGTGATTTTGTTTTGATGGCAGATTCTGGTTACTACATCCAGAGAGCTGCAGGGTTACAGATGTCATCATGCATCAATTATTAAAACATGCATTAAATACATGAAAATGTAATTCAAAAAGACGAAAAAGTCAAAATATATGTTAAATAATGTTCCAAAATAACGCTTAAGACTTTACCATTATCTCTTTGCAAAACCTTATAAGCATTTTTATTGTTCGATCAAGAAAAAAAGAGATTTTGTGATTAACTGTGAATGTATTGAATGTTATAGTTGACAGTTTGTATTATAAGAGTGAAGGAACACTCCACTTTTTTTGGGGGGGGTAGACTTATTTTACAGCTCCCCTATAGTTAAACTGTTTAATAATTTTCTTAATCCAATCATCCAATCTAATACATATCAGACCATAAGCATCTCGATAAATTCAAGAAAGAGTTTAAAGCTGGACTCTTCTGTTGTTACATTGTTTACTAAGATTGATGGAAAATAAAAAGTTGGCATTTGCTATTAAAGTGGAGCATTCCTTTAAGTTTCATCATTCAGGGTAATGTTTTTGTCATTCAGTAGAGTCAGTAACAATATGTGTAATTACTGTCAGCTATACAAGTTAAATAAAATAGTATATTGATTAAAATACACATGTTAAGATCCCGGACGAGCCCCCATTATATTGATTACATACACATGTTAAGATCCCGGATGAGCCCCCATTTTCTGTGACCCTCCATGATCAATACAGAATAGAATTGTTCATTCATTCATTCATATATTTTCTTTTCGGCTTAGTGGTTTTATTAAACAGGGGTCACCACAGTAGAATGAACCCCCAACTTATTAAGCATATGCTTTTAAGCAGGTCGCACACCAGAAGCGCCGCGACACGGCGGGCACATGACAGTTTAAAGTATCACACACCAGACGGGCACATTCGCATGATATTTAAAATAAAACTAATCAGATGGCGCTCTGTGGCGCGGCTGAAAAATGAACTGCATCCTGAATCATGGCCGGGCACCGCCGACTTGCAGCGCCGGTGTGTGTATCCTAATAGAAACCTAAGTTTAGAATTCTGAAATGCATGGTGCTGCGTGGCGCTGTGCGCCGCCGAGCGCCGCTTCTGGTGTACGACCTGCTTTACGCAGCGGATACCCTTCCAGCTGCAACCCATCACTGGGAAACACCCATACTATCTTATTCACACATATACACTACGAACAATTTAGACTGTTGGTGAAAACGGAGCTCCCGGAGTAAACCTACGTGAATACGGGGAGAACATGCAAACTCCACAAAGAAATGCCAAGTGACCCAACCGAGGCTCAAACCAGTAACATTCTTGCTGTCAGGTGACAGCTCTATCCATTGCGCCACCGTGCTGCCCCAATATGATTAATATATATATATATATATATATATATATATATATATATATATATATATATATATATATATATATATATATATATATATATATATATATATATATTCACCGTTAATGTATAGGACAGTTGAGGGTACTGACAGAAAAGCACGGGGAACAGAAAGAGGGGAAGGTCGGCATAGGACCTTGAGGTGGTGAATCGAACTCTGGTCCCCTTAAGCATTGGAGTGCATGTGTCGACGCACTAACCACTACACATTACCCTAGAATTTTTGTAAACGTATTAAATAAATTGGGGAATATATTTAAGATAAAATTGACAAACTATAGATTTAGTTTTTAGTAAGCAATACCCTTACCTTTAGTAAGTAGAAATTGTTTTTTTAAAAGGGGGACAAGTGTTTTTTACATGTTTTGTGGAAGTCCCTTCATCAGATAAGAACTAAAAGTTTAGATTTTGACTGGTGATTAATGTTTTTGGCCTTTCTGCTTGTACAAAAACTCTAGACCTTCCCCTTTGGCTTCAATATTAACCATCCCTAGCACATCCACGCTTAATTGAACAAACTCCTGAGACGAATCCCAGCACACCACTGACGTCATTAAACGCATATGGATTGCTTTTAAGAAAAGGTGCATGCTGTTCACATGAGGCCAACAGTATTAGTCCATACAGGAGTGTTTAGAAAAAAAAACAGCACGTGATGTACAAGCGAGAAACCCGTAGGTGACCCTTTTTTGAGCACCTTGCTCTTTTTTTTTTTTTTTTTTTTTTTTGGGTACCAGCTGTTTTAACAAAACGAATCTGCATGCAAAAACTAATTAACAAAAACAGTTCTCCTTTACCATCAGATCTCATGGTGTTCTTCTATCCCATGGTGCAATTATTGTCATCGCATGCAGATGAGTTCAAGTCGTACATCTAAATCCCAAGGTTAGGTGGTATACAGCGGGAAGCTCCGTCTTTCTGCCTCTCTCCATGTTTTAAGGACTTCCTGATCAATTAAGCACCTGCGTTAGGACAAAAGGGCCTGGGCGTTTGAAGGTCCCCCTTGTTCCCGGCTTCTTTGTGCGAGGAGCGCTGGAGTTTGTGAAAGGCAGGCTCACACCGCGCTGGAGTCAGTACTATAGACTTGTTCATTTAGAGTGTAATGGCCCAGCAGCTCTGGGGTCAGTCCAGACCAGGTGTGGCTCAAAAGAAGGCCTGGATTTGTTCAGAAGACATTCTGCAGGTGGCTTTTTTTATATCCTTCCTGGAATCAACATGCCTAAACCCCTCAATGACCAATTATGAGTAATATTAGCAATGATTAGTAGCAATTATGTTTGAATCGTGGGATGGGAAGGGGTTTTTTAATTGACTGCAGTCAGATCTCATGGGCTCCTGATAGTGGGTTTCAAATGGCTTAATGGACATCTAAAGCAAGCCTACTTAAATGTAACCCAAAATTGTTTGTTTGTGGAAATAATGTCAACATTATACAATATATTTTTGCTTAAGAATATTATTATTAGTCTGTTTGAAGTCAAATTTTACAATGTTTAATTTGCTAGTGCACATTCTTATCTTTAGGTCAGGGGTGTCCAAACCTGGTCCTGGAGGGCTGGTTTCCTGAAGAATTTAGCTCCAGTTTCCTTCAACACGCCTGCCTGGCAGTTTCTAGTATACCTATAAAGAGCTTGACTAGCTGGTTCAGGTGTATTAAATGGGGTTCGTAACTAAAATATGGAGGACACCGGTGTCCACGGGGTGTTTAAACAGTGTTTAAACACCCCTGCTTTAGGTGAACAATTACTGAGCGCAAGTTAATCTACTGAGGGAAAAAAAAAAAAGTTTGGTTTGCTAATCTTCGATCAAAGTCTGACCATTTGCTTCTACGTTTGAAGTGGCGGTCCTTCTCTGTTGACGATTCAGACACGATAATTCATAACCATGCCCCTCTTACTGTTAGTTTAGTACAAGGGAATGATAGCCGAAAAGAAAGCCCCATCCCCTACTCATTATTCCATTTTAGATGAAAGTACATCAAAATGAAATAAGTCTCAGCAGCTTCCAGTTCATGCATACTTCAGTAGTCCTATATTATTATGCACATAGAAATATTGTATTGGACCGATTTCTTATTAGAAATAGCATAATTTGTTATAATTTTGCTTCTGCATTTCGAGTGGCAGTCCTTCTCTCTTGACAATTCAGCCACAATATTATTAACCATGACCCTCTTACTGTTAGTTTGCTACAAGGGAATGCTAGCCAAAAAGAAAGCCTTGCTCCCTACTCGATATCCATTTCAGATGGAAGTACATCAAGATGAAATAAATCTCATCAGCTTTCAGTTCATGCGTACTTTAGTAGCCCTATATTATTTGCTCCAATTCAGGTAAAGAGTTTCTTGTTTTGTCTTCAGTAAAATAAAGATTTGAAAAACCTGAGTAGTGGTGTGCTTTCTAAAATATCCAGACATTTCCAGAATCTATCAAGCTTTAAACCTTACAGATGCCAGTAAGCCTCACACCTCTGGCCACTAGAAATTCTTGTTAGCATGCCGCCTCCCATTCACCGATTTGATACCTGCTTTAAGATGAGTAGAACCAAAGGGGTTGCACTGGAACCAGGACCATGATTGGTGCCATTTAAACAGGGTTGAGTATAACTAGAGCGTGGGTGTCTGAGCTCAGTCCTGTTGGGCCGGTGTCCTGCAAAGTTTAGTTCCAACCCCAATCAGAAAAACCTGGGCTAGCTAATCAAGCTCTTACTACTGTAGGCTTTCTAGAAACATCCGTGCTGATGTGTTGAGCCAAATTGGAGCTAAAATCTGCAGGACACCGGCCCTCCAGGACCAAGTTTGGACACCCGTGAAATGGAGGGATTGCACAAAGAAATATGATATTGGCCATTTTTTTAAAATAACACCATTGAGTTTTGTTCTGAATTCTTGACAAATACTTAAACCCAAATATTATTTTATGAACTGGATGATTATAATAATTTGACCTTTCAGCATTTGAAAGCTACTACTCTTTGCACTAATGCAAGTATGAAAAGAAATGCTTCCTTGGGTGCGTGTTGAATAGCTTTGCCCTCAGAAATTGTTTTTCTTTGTGGTCATACAGAGGCTTGAGAGAAGGTGTTTTTGGACACCGATTTGGTTATGATGGAGGGCATTGTAGTATGTTCTCGGTTAACGTGTGGATCGCTCTTTGTTTGTTCTCAGGCCTGCTGAAATTCTGCACCGTGGGGTTCTGTGGAATTGGAAGCTTAGTGGACTTCATGTTGATATCCATGCAGGTGAGATGTTAATTTCCAGGTTCTTGACCCATTTATTGATGTATGCATTTCCTTCTACGTTTGTTTTTCTCAAAGGTTGATACAAAATGTCATTTTGCTTAATTATGCCTAATTTAAGTTATCAGGGTTTTTGGCTGTGCTTTTGTTCTTCACTCTGTATTTTGCTTTCAATGAAAGGAGAAAATATTTAATGTTGGAAATATTGCATTAGATCTAGTTGGTCTTTACAAAACTGTCCAGAAGTAAGTAGAGTTTTTTTTTGTATGTTAATTACTTTTTTATTTCGGACTTGATCAATACTGAGTTTGAGATAAATTAATTTTAATTTATTAAAGTACTTAACATTAATGTTATGATTTTAATGATGTTGCATTAAACAGACTCATAAAATACATTTCACAAATCCCAAAATGGGGTGTACTGTGAGCTATGACCAATGATCGAGACCTTTACTTAAAGTCACTTTGGATTAAAGCATCCACTAAATGAACACTGACTTAAATTTGGCATATTAGAGCAGTAACCAGGGGAGGCGCTTTACCCACAAGCCCTAAAATGAGCTGCAGAAACGGAGACTCAGCACTGACTTGTACTTGAATGCTTGTGTTTGTATTCACTGGCACCTGTGTCTCTCCTCCGGTGGCTCCAGCACTGTGAAAGGAGCTAATGAGAGCGTGGTTTGTTTTTGCCTCCTCCTCCTTTTCTCCCGAGTCGCACGCTCCCCCAGGACTCCCCTAACCCCTATTAAAGGCCCCCTACACCTGACAAGAGAAAAAAGCCGCTCCATTTGTCATCTTGTTAGGCCTAACCTCACCCTCTCCACTCTCATTAGGCCTCACAGGCCTGAATGAAGCTATACATGAGACGTTTGCTCACTGCCGCCACTTCCACACACCACTGATGACAGATATTTATGGCACGCTCCTATGCCTGTTGAAGGATGGCTCCAGGAATAATTATTACACGTACTTTAGAATTCCTCAGGCTGCTGCGTCATATGTTGGAAATCTTTTCGTCCCCCGCTGCTAGTGAAAATAAACTTTTTTTGTGTGCGATTTGTTCAGATGTGTCTGTGCTACTAAACGCTAGGGAAACAATGACCTGATGTTTTTCGACAAGTTTCAGCATGTTGGAAGAGATCACGACAGGACAACATGTTATGATACCTTTTTCGTCGGCCATCTCAAGAATATGCAGCATGTATACTCCTAAGAGTCCTGGCCTTTTAATCTCTTTCAAAAAGAGTTTATATTTATTTTCCATAAATATTTCAGCTGAAATCCTTTTACCTGGTTTGTTTATTCGTAGTAGCCTGCACAGCTCTGCCTCAAAACAATACCTGTCCATTCGTTGACAATTTTATCCTCTTGCCAGCTAATCATCACTCCTTCGGTTGTTTTGTGTTCCTCCTCGGAAATACTCGCTCTTTCCTAGCCGCAGTGGATAAATAAAGCAAGCCTTTATTTTTTAAAACAGCCATGGCGGCTTTGATTAACAGGGCCACTGCAGTGTTTATTGTTCTCTTAATGTCTTATTGAAGGCCCTGGGAGAGCAATGCTTTTAAGAAGTGCCTCCGGCAGCCAAAGCTGTCACACGCTAACATTCTCAATTAGCCGTCTACTGTCGGGCCTCTTCGTTTTTAAATTGTGACACTTTTGATAAAGAGTATCCCCTTCTCTTGGGACCCCATTTGCACACGTCACTCTTTCTAAAACCCCATATTTTGCTCAGAAAACTACCTCCACTTAGAGCCACCTCACCTAGGAATGTGTCTTTGAGAACTAATGAATAAACACCTGGGACATATTCATGTTATTTATATTCATCGATATTCCCTCCCGCTAGTCGCACCACATTTTGGCCTTTTGAAAGTAATAATGCAAGATAAATGGCGCTGCAAAACTTTAGCTTTGAGAGTGATGTTGGATGGATCTGTACATGTGTACATGTGTGTTCAAGAATCTTGACCACAATACCAATCTTGACAACTCTCGGCCGATAGCATTGCGAGAGGAAATAGCTTGTATTGGGCCACTGCCAGACGAGCACTAATCTCGATATGGTATAACACAGTGTCTGTGTTTGGTGGGTGCCTTTCTCCCTCCACCAGATGTGTGTTCTCATTATCATCGCGTCCCTAAGCGTTGAGGAGCGGAGCCGGCAGGGCCAGGTGTTGGGCACGCACGCCTGCAGGAAGCCATTACGCTGTCTTTGTGCGTGAGTCCAAGCATGTTGCTTGGATAGTAGCTGATCTCAGAACTGGCACGGGCCCCAGTTTGGGCTCTAGGCTCATTGCTGAAGCTCTGATCTGGGGACTGTCCTTCGGGACACTCCTCCTCACCAGGACTCCATAAGCAACCTCAATTACAGCATTGCCTGGGGTTAAACTTAAATTGCTTCCAATTCGGCATTACTGTCTTATAATTCAATTGTACGAGCATGAACCATCTGAGGAGGACGATAGACCCCACCAGCCCACCTGGTATTCATCATTGTGTAATGTGGAATCATGTAATTGTCTGGTGAAAGATTACATTGTTATGTAGGTCTCCCTACGCTGCTCTGACATTCAAGACTCGTTCTGTTTGCTCTGGCATAGATCGTGGGTCCATCAGATGGGTCGGATTACATTGTGGACTACTACGGGGCACGCCTCACCCGTCTCTCGATAACAAACGAGACCTACAGAAGAATGCAGCCCTCTCCATGAAGACACAAGGTGAGGATTGATTTCTCAAAATTGTGAAAACTTTTTTTACATGGCTGGAAAGGACCTTGTCGTACTATACAAGCAGCATTGATAAAATAGGATTTATGGGTAAGAGTAAGCGGCATATTTGGGAAGTTTTTCAAAGACTTCCTGATAATGCACTGAGTCAAGGTCAGTGGTGATCTCTAGTGACCTCCTGGAGTATCAAAGCAAACTGGCAAACCAAGGGCACCTTCAGCTGTGCTCTAAGCCCCTCACTCTCCTGTTCCCCAAAAGGGGCTCTCTGCTCTAGGGAGAGAGAGCGATTAAATGTCAGACGTGCCGAGAGGATGTTGGGAAAACACGACGTGCGATTGCACTTATTATAGCTGGCACCAGGGCTGCATCGGTCGAATTTTGTCCTGGTACCCCCCAACACAAACACGCACACACACTTAGACATCCCCCATATCAATAAAAAGCACATTCTAGACGATTCCTCATATCTGTGTCTGTCCCCTATCAGTTTCTGTTTCCTGCAAGTTCCACTCTCTGGTTAACATTAGCGGCTGCAGTGGTAATAGTGGTGATGGGGGTGTTATGCAGAATGGGACCCATGTGGAGACCATTACATACTCTCCTGTGTTTACATTGTTCCAGCATAAGCTGCTGAAGAGATGAGGTCTCCATCTATGATTCACTTTTTGATTCCACATTTGCCACATTTTCTTGTCCCTCTGCCTTTCCTTTCTTCTCGGTCTCTCACTTTCACCCAAAAGTCACTTAAGAGTTTCATAAAGCAAGTCTTCTGAAAGGTGCAGTGAAGAACTCACTAAAACATGCAATACTATGTTTGAAAACTATGTTTCACGCCACCAATATCAATTTGTAATTCTTCATATTTCCTTGCAACCTAATCCAGAATAGTTGATGCAGTATTAGATCTAGTGCAGAAATGGCCAAATCCAATCCTGGAGATCTGTAGTACTGCAGAGTCTTGCTCCAACACAAACACAAAAATTAGCAGATATCCCAAGGTAGGTATGTAAAGAACCCCAGATATAGATGACCTTGTGCAGATATACAGATACTTTAGACCAGTGTTTCTCAATCCTTGTCTATCTGCATATTTTGCAAGTCCCTTTTACAAACTTGTAGAAGAGCTCCATGCATGAACTGTGGTCCTTGCACAGTGTGCATTGTTCCCTAGTCCCATCTCCTTCATTGCCCTCTTATTGTATAACAGCATTGCCTGCAGCGTCTTCTACCTAGAGGTGCTTGAAGTGTGACAAAAAGTTCCTCTGTAAATAATTACAAATAAATGCAAGCAGCAATTATCAGGGCCAAGCAGCCATATCATAAACAAGCACAGCGACAAGCTACAGAGCAACTGGAACTCCTCAAAATAAGCATATGCAGCCTAAAGTTATTACCAAATTTGTATGTTTCATTATTAATGGCTAATAAATATCTGATAACTCGACCCATAGGTGGTGCTGTCACCAAATTTTTATGGTGTGGTGCCAATTACGACCCTAAAATTTGGTGTAAATTTTTTGAACTATCCCTCAGATACAGCCTCAGATGTAGTTTGGCGTCATGCCATCACGTGGCGGCGCACTAAACAAAAACACCTATTGACATGAATTTCATAACTTTTTGTCAGCATGGTCCGAAGATGATCTGAGTCAAATTTAGTGCAAATCAGCCAAACGATGCAGGAGGAGTTCAAAAAACAGGTTTTTGACTGAAGGCAAGATGGCAGACCGGAAGTTAAGTTAATTAAGGCATCATTGATTTCGATATTCTCATGACAACCCAATGAATCTATAAAGAAAAGTATCATAACAAAATGGGAAAACTAGTCAAAATTTTTTTAGCATTTTTAGAAATGTCGTTATAACGTTTGACTAAAAAGTGGCTCTGCATTGAAACTTTGAGCACCTTCAGGGCACAGTCCTGAAGACACTAAATTTGATAAAATTTTATAAAACACATTTTGGTGAAAAATCTAACAAATGGTATAGGACAAGTTTGTTTAATTAAATTTTGAGAAAAATTCGAAAAGCAAAAAAAAAATTTCATGATGAAAATGATGTCATAGGGTGCGCTTGAATCAGCTTGAGCCAAGGAATTAGAGGACATTTTGATTGTAGCCCATTCAGTTCAAAAGTTATAATGATAAACATAAGTGAAATTTTGGACAAGTGGTGGCGCTATAGAGTTTTGGTCAGACAGTCCAAATTTTTGTGATTGAAGATCAAATTCTCTGCTATCAGTGTGGCAAAGTTTGCACAAATGCCGCACACAGGTTAATAGGGCTGCCATAGACTCCCAGAGCAGAAGAAGAAGAAGATGGATAATAATAATAAGAACCAGAATGGATACAATAGCCGCGTTTCCACTATCGCGCCTAAAGCGAGCGAGCCAGGGCGACCCAAGGCTAGTCGCGTTTCCACTGTCACTTCTGGGGCCTGATTGGGCCAAAGCGGGGTTTTCTCGGGGCCAGCAGCAAGCCTTTTTCGGCCAGCCGAATACCTTGGGCCAAAGAGGGCCAGCTGGGGCTTCGGGCGGAGTGAAAGGAGAGGCAGACACTAGTTTTTCGATCACACACACGAGTACATGTGCTAAACAAATGAACAAATAAATAAATAAGGAAAAAAATACATCTAGCCTATATGGGTCTTTTTGTGTATGATCGCCCTTATGTTTCCCTTTTAAATGCAAGGCTGTTGCATAAAATAATAAAGTTTTAATTTATAAATGACATTCTTTGCTGTGTCCTCCTTGATGTTTCAATAACGCATAATAATCTTTACACCATATTAGACACAGCAGACAGTAAAGTTTGAGAGTTTTTGTCAAGTTTAAAAGGTGTGTTTGTGCATGTTTAAATGCCTGTATGTGAATGTGAGAAGGAGCAAAAGAGAGCTCCCTTCACAGCTCTGTTGATGCCGCTAGGGTTTTTTTTCAATTTATTTATTTTTTATTTATTTTGAAGATAACACACAATGTGAATACTACAGAAAGACATAAAACTTTACAAATTACATGTCCACTTTTGCAGACTCAAAGCAATAGTGTCACATCTTGATAAAATAGCCAAAGCTATATTGAAATAATTTAAAGAATTACAAATATTGGATATAATAATATCATATTAAATAAATAAACCAATATAAAACAAACAAAAGCTAGCTATAACAATTCAGGTATATACAATACATAAACCATTTTAAAGCCATGTATAACTTTTTTATTTTAAAAAGGCCTCTCTGAAAAAAAGATTTTAGATATTTTCTAAAAACAATAAACACCGGAGAAGGTTTGAAGTATTATGTATAAAGTATTTGGATACGATGATATTAATCAAATCGTGCAAACAGAGCATTTTATGGGTGAGTGAAAGCAGAAACTAGGCTAGGCTTTTTTAGTGAAAGCTAAAACAAGTCTTGCGCAGTGCCACTTTTAAAACTAATCGGGGAAAACTGCAAATACAAAATGTGTTCTGTGTCCTCAAACAAGTGTTTATGTTTTTATATGACGTGGTAAAATTTAAAAATGAAATTTTAAATACATGAAGAGCTTTATTAGTAAAAAGCTGCTGAGCGCAACGAAATGTAGGCTACATTTTGATACTTGCTCTTATGTGCTGAAACACTTCCAACTCCCGCTGAACTGGGGGGGTGGGGGGTTGGGGGGGTTTGTGATGTTTGATTCGGGGGACGTTCTGGGAGCAGAGTTTGTGTGACACGCTGCGAGCTACTAGCTCAACAGTGGAAACGCGACATGATTTCAGCCTCACTGCTCAATGTCCCGGGCGATTGGCCCGGCCCGATAAAAGCCCTGGCTAACACTGACCCGACAGTGGAAATGCGGCTAATAAGTGCCTACACACCTTCGGTGCTTGGCCCCTAATTAACATATTACACACGAAGATTCCATACAGTATGAATGAAACAAATATGTTCTCTTTAAACTGAAATCATAAAGGAATAATCTGGAGTCCACTTGTAGTCGAATTTAAACAAATGATGATGCACGAGGACCTGGATTGAAAAACGCTCATCGAAATTAAACAACCCATGATTTTGATGATCTGCACCTAGATTTAGACAGTGTTCTGTGTGGCTCATATTATAATGCAGTATGTTTAAGCAGTAATGTGGATCCCTAAGGTACTACCATGAACTTTAAAAGGGTAAATGAGGTACAACGTTATCCCTTTAAGGACACTGCCCTTGTGATGAGTTACCCCCTTACAATTTTTCCACAATTTTCTGACAGTGTACAGGGCATGAAAACCTCAGATAAATGTCCTAGAACTAACAGCTTAATCCCTTTTTCTGTTTCAACCTTATAAATAGGTTTCCCATGTTTACATCAGCCCTGGAATGGGTCCAGAAGCCTGAATGATGTTCTTCCTCGTATAGGAAAAATGACACTGATCCATTTTCAGCATTGGAAATGTTCCCTGCCACATGTGTCTTCTCCAGTGTGGGAAGAGACTGATTTATCTTCTGCTTGTGTTATCCTGGATCTGCTCCCGAAGAGAACTAACTCTTTCCATTCTGCAGTTTCAGGTGGATCCCAATGAGATGACCCTCCAAATGTACAGGATCGTGTTATGTAAATCACATCTTTTCTTTGGATATGCCTTTGCTGTTTCCAAACTCAAAGACGCATGGACATGCCAAACTACGCTTCGGGAAAGACTAGTCCTTATGTGAAGTTTGCAAATACAGCTCATGTATGTGCTGAGCTAGTGTTGGTCTCGCTATTCCAAGTATCTCGGATTTTTGCGTAGCTGTTTTTTTCCACTGCGCTGCTCACATCCTCCATCACTCTCCCTCCATCTCTCAATCAATCATCTCTTCCTTGGAGTCATGCTGCTGGAATGTTATCCATCTTTTGTTTCTTTTCATTCCTGTCCTCACTTTACAATGTTGGACAACTCTGTGATGTTTTTGATGTTATTTAAATATTGTAAATAAAGTTTTAATATAATTTTCTGTGTCGGAAAGTTTTGTTCTCTGCATTGTTAGCAAAAATGCACAACTCTTGGGTCTCCATATTGGTACTGGCAAACATATGCGATGAATGATTTTTGTTGTTGGACTCAATAGCTTGATTTTGGAAGTTAATTTGCTGTGTCGGCAATCATATTTTTATTGTCCATAACAAAACAATAGCTATGTTACCTTCCAAAGATGTGAGTCAGACTTCAGTGCAAAACTGGAATATCCAGCCTGATCTCATAAGAAAACGTAAGTATTTTACGTTTTTTCAGTTTAGTGGTTAATTCGTACAAGTTCAGTTAAAAAGAAGGCGTGACACCCAACCCTGGCCCTAAACTGAACCATCATTGGGGAAAGAGAAAGTCAAATGAGATTGTACAAATTCATACGAATTAGACACTAAATCAAAAAAAGTTACGAATTGCCATGAAATTGCGTTGAAATATCTTATAAAACATTTGCGAATAAAGCACTATTATAAAATTTACCATTTAATGAGTCAAAGAATATAAAATCGTCACTTGCTATATATTATTCTATATGTCATTAAAATAGGTGGATGGAAACTTGACCAATAACAGATTTTTTGACCAATACACGATATGATTTGTAAGTATTATCAAAGTCCCTTTAAGGCAAGTCATCTTTGAAACACCTCTCAGGCAGTATGCTTGGCCATTTTGTCTGAATGGGGAAACATCAAATTCTCCAAAACTGTTAGCCAAGCTTACGATCACATTACATATTTGGAATCACCAATAAATTAAACAAAATTTCATCTTATAAATTTAGTTTCTAAATGTTCAAATCATGCAAATTGGCGTATTTTCATGTTGCCCAAGCTAATGCGCATGCGCATTTAAAAAGAAACGAGATCACGACACCAACCTCATTTATGGCCGATATTCACATTATCATCCTCTGGATAATGCTTTGTCAGAGTACACTAGTCTTCTAAAGTAATTCACAACTTAGTCTTCATCGCAGATCTCCTCCAGAAATGACAACGACTCTTTGTAAAAGCAAACACTGTCGTAAAAGCAAATGTCTGATCCGAGATTCCCCTCAGAGAAACGTCAGTCTATAGCGATCGATGATTGGCTCCCGTACTAGTAGGTGGGACTTCATTCACCATATCGATCGTTACACTTTCCCCCTTTCAAAACTACACAAGTGACATGTCTTGTGTATTTTATAGTCGCCCACTGAAGCTAAGCAGGTCTGTGCCCGGTCGGTACCTAGATGGGAGACCACTTCCGGCAGAAACCTAGCTTTCCCATGTGGTGTTAGTGAGACCAGCAGAGGGCACTTAACCTGTGCTTTGTGTGGGTCCTAACACCACAGTATATTGATGGGGACTCTATACTGCTCAGTGAGCACCGTCTTTCAGATGAGACGTTAAAACGAGGTTCTGACTCTTTGTTGTTGTTAAAATCCCAGGATGTTGTTCGAAAAAGAGTAGGGGTTTAATCCCAGCATCCTGCCCAAATTTGCCCATTTGCCTCAGTCCATCATGGCCTCCTAACCATCCCCATATTATGACTGGCTTCATCACTCTGTCTCCTCTCCACCAATCAGCTGGTTTGTGGTGTGCGGTCTGGCGCAATATGACTGCTGCCGTGGCATCCAGGTGGATGCTGCACACTGGTGGTTGATGAGGAGATTCTCGCCAATGTGTAAAGTGCTTTGAGCCACTCGAGTTGAGAAATTATTTGTTTATGATCACTTTTTATTCATATCACACATTAAAGTTAATTTTATTTAAAGTCATAGTATACACAACAATCTCTGGGCTTGCTGCATAACAAATACCAAAATTTTAACAATTTATAAAAAAAAATTATCACTTTCTGGCCATTGGATATTAGGCATGGACATATATATTGCGATATTAAATGGCTTTGTAAACGTTAATTATTACCATTTCATGAGTCTCCCCATACAGTTGAATAGAGCGCTTGGACCCGGAAGCCGCTTCGCATGACGTCACACTTAACAAGCGGATAAATGTAAGGAGTTATTATCAATATTATAGTCTTTGGTATTACAACATTGGGTGTTTCCACTTCTCAGGTGTCTTGTAAAAGTGGCCTGTCGTTATCCCCTCTGATCTTCAAAATATCTGTGTCAGACCAATGTCAAGTGCTCTTTCAATTTCACTTGAGTGCGTCTGCTTGTCTGCCCTGCCTCAGTCCGTCACATCGCCATTAATACAGACTCCTGTAGAGGCTCTTCATCAAGCTGAAGTGATTGTGGAGCAGGCCTTATGTACTACGCCAATGTATGTGCGCCAGTATGCTTCCCTTGAACTGCAGTGTCCTTGCTACAACACGTACGACTCTGCTTGGATATGTAAAAACAGATTTAGCCTGCTCCCTAGCGTCTGATGACGGGTGACCAGTGCTGCTTTGGGACTCTGCCCAAGCTCTCCTGAGCTTGCTTTAGGCATCTCTATAAATCTCCATGAAACAATAGTTTGGACAGAGAGGATTCGCACAGATTTAAGAGCTTCAGTCACTTTGAAAAGCAATTGCATGCTTCGATTTGGAGTATCATTCTTGTTCGTGGCACCAACCGTGCGAGTTACGCCCCACGCAAGGTTAGGGATTTGAGCAAACCCTTAACCGCAAGTAATAATAATAATGCGCCGCTAAGAGTTCATATTGGTTTAGATTAAGTATAGCATGTCATACGCCTGTCAGCTTTGTTAAATGTCTCCCCGAAAATGGAGAACAAGATAACTTTGATCTCAACCTTTTAATATAAAAGAAAAAAAGCGATTCATGTGCAAGATGTTTTCCTAACCCCCCTTCCCAACTCCCCCTCTGGTACCTCTTTTCTCCTCCCCTCTCGAGGTCTTTTCTTGTTCCCCAGCAGTGCAGGGCTTATCAATAGACCAGCCGGATAAGAGAGCAGAGATTTATAGAGCACTTCCCACAAGAGAGAGCAGCAGCTCTGGGACTGCACCCTCCCTCAGTGTGGAGGAGGCCATTCCTCATCCGGCCCTGGTGTTTTATAGGTGCAACCTCCATTTCTCCCTCTCCCGCTCTCGGGCCCTTTGAGATGGAGAAAAATTAAGAGGAGGAAACAGCTCGGAGGAGGCGTGGGGTGCTCCCTTTCTTTTACCCTTCCAAAAACAACAAACTCCCAAAGGAGGAGAGAAATAATTCTGCATTGCAGACCACATTGATTCCTTATGCAGCTGCATCAGGTGGGGAAAACGGGCCCGAAATTTGCTTCACTCATTTAATATTTCTTGCCACAAAAATGTTAGTGCTGGTGGGTTAGGAGAGGACAAAATGATTGAGTGAATCTGGGCACTTTGTATGAACGTGCATTTTTCAGCCTGATCTCAGGAGAATACCTAACTATTTTACGTTTTGTCAGTTTAGTAGCTAATTCCTACGAGTTCAGTCGTACAAAAACGTGGCACCAAACCCACTCCAAAACCCAACCGTCATTGGGGGATGAGCGAATCATACTAAACTGTGTGAATAAGATTGTATGATTTCATACAAATTAGCCACTAAATCAAAAAGTTATGAATTTCTAACATTGGCATTTTCAGTGATTGAATCACAAGTGGTCAGCCAACACATAATATCAATTCCACCTGGTGTTAACATGAATTCAGATTTTGTCAAGAAACTTCCTTATTTTGTCATTAACTAGGTTTACATCCACCTATTTTTTTTTACGGCGTTTTGGATATGCGCATAAAAAGACGGTTGATAGAAACACCAATATGCACATACATTTCGAAAATGAGCATAACAGAGTTCAATAAACTTTTTATTTGATTAGAAAAAATGCACATAAACCACGAAAAACTTTTACTGAACAAATTCCAGTATGCGTATTAAAAACGGTCATGTGATTTTGTTATAAGAGATGATGTGATGATTAAAAATGTGTGTGAATGGACAAACCAGCAGGCTGAGCGCTGTAAAACATCTGAAATGTTGTTTTTGTCATTCTAAAACAACATGACAGTTCAATTCATTTATTAAATAAAGAAAAGATTCTTGCAGTTTCTCGTACCACAGCAAATACTGTTTTTACTTTTGATAGTTGGCGGCAGATATTTTCTCTTTTAGTCATTGGATGGAAACGCTGGTTTATTCACATGTTTTTTATTCGATATTCCAGTTTTGTGCATAAATTTAATTCACATCTTTGGATAAAAACATAGCTACAGTCTACATCACTTTTGACAAAAAAATGTTGCTTACAAAGGAGTAAAGCAATTGGATAAAAAGTATGTGAATGAGCTATACCATGTGCACTGCACTCAAATGCATTTTTGACTACCTCTGGAAGCTGTTGAAAAAAGACGTTTGGACAAATATTTTGGATTTTGCTTGAGGCTGCATTAAGTGCATTTACATGAATGCATTTTCACAACATAAGCTCATTATGAAAATGTAGCACTATATACATTTCTGGAGATCGCGAATTACAGTTGAAACCAGAAGTTTACATACACTGTATAAAAAGGCAAATGTCAGATGTTAATATGACCAAACTTTTTTTCTCTTTTAGGTAATTTAGGATTACCAAATTTGTTTCTGTTATGCTTAATAGCAGAATAATGAGAGAGTTATTTTTTTGAGAAATTGTTATAACTTTTTTTGAAAGTCAATTTTACATACAATAAGTTATTATGCCTCAGATGATGGTGTCAAGGTTTTGGAAGTTTCTGACTGGCTATATGACAACATTTGAGTTAACTGGAGTCACAACTGTAGAAAAGTATATAAGGAAAACCTCAAACACACCGCTTCCTTGTGTGACAACATGGGAAAATCAACAAGCCAGAATCAACAAAAAAGGCAGATTACAATTTGCTAAATAATCTTCCAAACAGACCATGACCGTGGCCATCACAAAGCCCTGATCTCAATCCTATGGAAAATTTTTGGATTCAGAGTTAAAAAAGCTTGCGCGAGCAAGACAGCCAACAAATCTGAATCAGTTACATTAATTCTGTCAGCAGGAATGGGCCAAAATTCCTTCAAACTATTGTGAAATGCTTGTGGAAGGATACGCAAAACATTTGACCAAAGTTATACAGTTTAAAAGCAAAGCTAAAAAAAATACCAAGGAAATGTATGTAAACTTTTGACTGCCTAGAAATTAATAAAAAAAAATCTTAAAAAAAAAAAACTAATTCTTTCATTATTCTGGCATCGAGCAAATGTAAATGATTTAGGTAATTCTAACGAACCTAAAATAGTAAACGTTGGGTATGATTTACCATCAGACATTTTCTTTTAAAAAAATGATTGTTCCTTTTTTTAGAGTGTGTGTAGCCAGAGCTACGTTTGGCTGCATTTAATTTTTTAAACAAACGCTACAGGGCGGTATGATGCCGTCCCTTTTCATGCTTACCAGCTGAACAGAGTGAGAATGTGGTAAAATCTGAAAACGAGGTAAAAATCTGGTGGCTTTTCTTTTCTGGATTGCTTTTTAAAACACTGCGGTTGGGTTTAGGGAAGAAGTATATAGGTGTATATACTGTACATAGGGAAATGTATATAGTGGTACGTAATCAGAATGAGCCTGAGTTGCTTTTTCATTTTAAAACACATTTTAGAATAGAAAAATAAACTGTTAAATGTTGTATAACAAAGTTTTTAAATTAAATTTTCTACAACTATTTTTAAAGTTATATTTAAGTATAACTTATTTTTAGTTTCATTGATGTAAGTTTAAATCACTAAATAAGTTAATTAGAATCAACTTAAACAGTGTATGAGTTGATTAATGGTCATACGAGAGGAGCTTGATAATTTAGGGAATGATACGCAATAGTGCAGAAAGCGTCCTAGTGTAAACAGCACCTCAGTGATCAACATCTCATACAATGCATAATGAGAAAACAGACAGGACTAAAATGTTTGTATGCATTTTTTTACATAGTTACCCTAAAAACGTCAAGACTTATGGCAGAACTTTCGACTTCGGTCTACCTTAAAGGTCTCAAACCCTCAAGACAAGATCACAATACACAGCGCTGACAGAAAAATAAGATCATGGGGCCTGAAAAGTTGTTAGTTTATTATGTTTAAACTTTGCAATGACTCCACAAATCCCATGTGTTCTGAACTGTGGATATATTATGCAGACTAGTCTAAACGGAAGACTGTGAGGTTACTCAACATCCCCAAAACAAACCCAAACATATCAGTCACATTTAGAATAAAAATGACACCAGTCAGTTCAGTTCCATGACATTACAACAGTGTCCCAATACGCTTTTGAAGTGATACGAAGTGGACAAGTCTGCAGCTGTGAAATCCCACAGTGAGCAGCAGCCTCTCCGCACCCTTCCCAGAATTCAACAGTCATGAAATGTGATCACCTAGAACCTCAGCTCTGCAGTCGCCACTTCCCTCCCACTCTTTCGTCTCTAAAAGTGTGGCGCATTGAAGTGCAGATGCAGTCATGAATGGGGTGCTCGAACATTTGCGATATTGACAAGCATTTCTGGTTGACGGCGTGCCAAGCAAGCTGTCCTTGTCACTCTCGACAGCCTGTAAAGAAAATGACGAACAAATTCCTTTTGTAACGGAGCCCTGTTATACTGCAGTTTTCCAGCCTCCTTCATAAACACTTTTCTGATCAAAGCTTTGAATGAGCTAATACTGAAATCGTTGAATGTGTGTTTCCAAAAAGTTTATTGAAACTAAGTCTAGTAGTACATGTTGGAAATTGCTATTATTTCATGATTATAATTGGTCGTCTCATATTTTCTTTCAATTGTGTTTTCGTAGAAAATTTTAAGGTAGCAAATCTAAAAATGAAGCTGTATTTCTCATAATTGTAGAAGTATATCAAATTGGCAAAAACTGCATTCAGAAAATATATATCTAATTCCAAAATGTTCTCACAGCTGAGGCTTGAGGTCTTATTGATTTATAGATTTCATCTACAATTTTGTTTATATTTCTCATAATCATATAAATTTCTTTCAATGACCACATTTTCTCATACACTGTAAAAAAAAAAAGAAAAAAAAGAGGAAAAATAAATCATATTTGCCGATCATGTTTGTTGTTATCACCAGTGACCGAGCGGTTGCAAACGCACAGACCACATAGAATTATACATAGCCATTATATGGACTACAAGATCCAGACATGCATTGCACACACACACACACACACCGGTTTCTAATCCTGTCTGATTGCAAACACTCATAGCTGAAGCTGCTCATGAACTGATTAAGGACTATAAAGACAGCATGTCTTGTGAACATTACATGTGTTTTCCTTGCCTTGCTTTCCGTGTTTGAACCTTGCTTTGTTTTGTTTGTATTACCCTGTCTGCTGCCTGCCTTTTGACCACCTGCCTGTTGTATGACCACGACTCTAGATTTGCCGGTATACATCTGTTTGCCCCTGTGTTGACCGTTGCTTACCTGACTATTCTTCTAATAAACGCTGCATTTGTATCAACACTTTGTTGTCTGCGTCCCACTTAACATTACAATGTTTTTGGCCCAATTTAATATTTTAAATTGTTGTAGCATGCGTTTTTGGTTTCACCTAATTTAAAATTGTATATTGGTAAATTTGCATTGCAAAAGCAGCTTTACTGAATTATTTTTTCCCCATTGTTCAAAAAGAAAATGAATAATAACATATACAAACTAATGATACACTAAACACTGCCACATTTATTTATTTGTATTTTTTTACTGAATGTGAATGATCACATAATTATTAGCATAGTAACAATATATTCACGTTCCATACTATGAGAATGGTATTTGTTAGCCATTGTGGTCGGCCACCTGTTTATTTACAGCAATTCTTCAAAATATCCTAGTTCAGTGGTCACCAAACTTGTTCCTGGAGGGCTGGTGTCCTGCAGATTTTACCTCCAACCCTAATCAAACACACCTGAACAAGCTAATCAAGCTCTTACTTGGTATACTTCAAACATCCAGGCATGTGTGTTGAGGCAAGTTGGAGCTAAACCCTGGAGGGACACCGGCCCTCCAGGGCCAGGATTGGTGACCCCTGTCATAGATGGTGAGTAAATGAAGCCAGAAGACAAAAAACGGTTTTGTTTCACACAAAACTGATAATTCTGTCATAATTTACTCCAAACCGATTTGTCTTTCTTTCTTCAGTTGAACACAAAATAATATATTCTGAAGAAAGCTGAAAACCTGTAACCATTGACATCTATAGTATTTTTCCTACAGTGAAGTCAATGGTTGCAGGTTTTCAGCTTTCTTCAGAATCTATTATTTTGTGTTCAACAGAAGATAGAAACGCACTATGGTTTAAAACCATGTGAGGCTGAGTAAATGGTGAGCAATTTATTTTTTGGTGAACTATCCCTTTAATAACAACTCCAAATCAATGTTTTATATTTTCAAGGTGAAAATCTATAAGTCAAAGTTGTCTTTTACATAGCTTTTTATTTTATAGTAAATGTATACTATGGACTGGATTTCCGACTATTGAATACTAATAATTTCTCTCATTCATGACAATGTCAATGCAAAAAAAAAAAAAAGAAAGTTTATCTCGTTTAGATTCGTAGTCTTGTTTCTGGTTTCTAAAATAATCTTGCTTTTCCTTTTGACATAAGATTATTTTGCTTGCTTTAAAGAAAAACTCACTTAATTATGGCATATTTTTTCTTATAACAAGACAATATGTTCTTCTCATCTAGAAAATGCTTCTTGGATTTCAGAATTTTTAGATATTTGAACTAGAAACAAGACAAAAGATCTAAGTAAGAAAATAATTGTAACAAATTACAAAAGAGTTTATGATTTTTGAGAATAGTGACGTTGAAGTAACTAGTAAGTGAATGTTGATGTCTTACAGTTATGTTATGACTAGTGGTGGAAAGAATACTGAAAAATCTAACTCAAGTATAAGTACCATTACTTGCCCCAAAATATAGTGCGAGTAACAGTATCTGTTGTAAATATGAAAAGTAGCCCTTTTAGATGTACTCCAGAGCAGGGAGTATATTGAGTGTTAAATACTGAAATAAGCTGATGCGTTTTCCATTTGTGCGTGTGCGAATGGAACATTCTGTAGTGCATTAAGTTATTATTTAGGACTATTTGGTGATTTCAGTACAGTAAACAATTTCTGCTTCATTTCTCTCAACTGTGACTTTACAATCAAAACTGTGACTATACATTTCTTGTAACTGATACTCTTTCCTCAAATCTGCCATTTTCCTAAAATTACAACATTCTTTCACTCAACTGTTAATATATCTTTCAAAATTGCAACAACACATTCCATATCTTACAATTTTGACATGTCTTATTTTAAACCTAATATCTGTCATTTTAATCCTCTAAATGTGCCAACATGAATTGGAGAAGAAATTGAAAAGCACAAGGTGAAATTTCTCTCGAGAGCGAAAGCAATCAGGTTAAAATTAATTTCTTCTTCAACGGTGTCAAATCTCGCTCATAACCTCTTGCGTTACGCAGACATCTGCCTCATTTGGACGCCACAATGGCGTCAAAACAGCTGATCACCGCTATTGAGAGTGCAGATACTGATCCCCAGTGTTGTAAATCGTGCAAAACACAAATGCAGCCCACACACACAAACACACACACACTTCAGGTCAAATGCTGTTTATACACCTTTTTAATGCATCCTATGAAGCTTTGTGTGTATTATGACGGTAACTTCCACTAATCTGTAACAAATCATTGAAGTGTTTAGAAAAACTGGGTACAGTCATGTGCCATTATTGTCCTCAGTGTTTATCCATTTAATATGAAAAGGCTAATTAAATTATTTTCAGCAGATTTTTTTTTTTTTTTAAATGGAAGTTACTCAAACAGGAAGTTCAACCCACTGTCTCAAACAGTAATCACATGTGGAAAAAAGACTTGAGCTGCATCTGAAATCACATACTATATAGAATGTGTGAGTAAGTGAGCTGATTATGTCCAAATGCATCCACTGTAAAACCCAGCAGTCAACTTTATTAAATGAAATGAGTGTAGTTAACTCAAATTTGACTGAAAGTTATTCTACTCATTTAAAAAGAGTTTTGAACTCAGTGTTGAAGGTAATGAGTTAATTAAATACATCATTACTTCAACTTAAATGTCCACAGTCCACAGTATTCTTATAGATTAGTTTTTAACTCAAATGGTTCGTAGCAAACGGTTTCCTCAAACGGTTTGAGTTGCCTTAACTTATTGGGTTTTACAACACTCAGTTGGTTTGAGTTCTCTTGATTTATTGGGTTTTACTGTGCTCAAATTGGTTCATTTACTCAAATGGATTAAGTTCAAAGTACTCATTAGGATTCGTTTTTAAACTTATGGTTTGTTGCAATCGGTTTCCTCAAATGTTTTGAGTTACCTTAACTTTTTGGGTTTTACAGTGTAAACTAAATTGGACTGACACCATTTCAATTTACAAGAACTTCTATGTTAAGCTACTTTAATAAAAAAAAAAAATTAAAAAATAAATAATTGTAATTTTCAATTACAAATTTACACAGGGTTTTGTTTCCCCACAATGCATGTAAACTACCTTGATATCAAAACAACATTAAACAGATAATAACATTAGTGTCAAAAATCAGTTACTGACAGTCATTAATCAATCAATTTTTGATGTGTTTTAATGTCAATTTGAAGTCATTTTTATGTCAATTGACATTTACTTTTTTTTAAGTGTTTTTTTTTTATCGTTTTGACATGAGCATACCCATTAGGGCAGTTATAATAATAAAACTATATTAAAAAATTATATAATAAAATTCTAGATTTTTGTGGCTTCAGCTCATTTTAAATAAGTAGTTTAAATACGTCATTTTTATGTGATATATAATAATTTAAAGGGCATATGATGAAAATCAACCTTTGTAATCTGTTTGGACTGTAGGTAGTGAGTAGATTGCAGTGTCATACTGAAGTGATATAAACTCAACAAGTCTCTTTTTAAAAATTTCTTGACGCTAAAATAGGACCCAAATCCTAGAGATTTTGAGGTTCACCGCAACGTGACGTAGGAGTGGGTTTTCCCTGCCCACTTAATTAGTTCATAGGTGCCATGATTCTATAATAACATGTATACATGATGTCCACAGAACATTTATTTGCAAATAAATTAGGATTAACCGCTATAATCACCACGGCCGCATGATGTCAGTGAACAATGTAAGTAGTGTGGTGTGTGTATGTGTGTGTGTGATATTTGTGTGAGACTCATTTCAGAAAGGCTTGAACAACTTCCACCACAAATACATTAAATTAACTTCCTTGATATTTTTGACCAATGAGCTGTATCACAGCTTCAACCGAGTCTTTGTCACTGACTGCTGTTTATCTAATATAATGCGTGTTGAAAAGCAGACACACGCGTGGGGAAGTTGGGCGGAAAGAAGCAGCTCATTTGTATTTAAAGCCACAGGCTACAAAAACAGCTACAGTATACTCAAACACAAAAATGGGCAAATCCTGGAGGCCATAATAAATAATCTGATGGGTATTTTGAACTGAAACTTTACAAACACCTTCTAGAAACACTTAAAGGCGTATTTTACATCTGGTAAAAGTGGTTAATAGGAGCCTTTAACCACTTAAAGTGGAAAGTTTTCTGCAACATGAGTTAAAACCAAACAAAAAAAATCTCATGATTTATATGGAGAACATGATGCATGATGGGATACACTTAGTCTCAAATACCCCCTACTCAAGAGCATAAGTTTAGTATCCATTAAAGACACCTCACTTTGCTATTTTGAAAACATGGAACAGGCCCGCACACTCACATCCTGTCGCATGCATGTCCTCTCAAGTGGCCAAGACCACAAGTGTGAGTATTTGGACAAGGCAAAAGTGTGTGTGTGTGTGACCTTCAGTCCTTGTAAGCTAATCTGCTAGTGTGTGTGTGTGTGCGCTAGAAAGGAAAGGAGTAGCGTGTGGTGGCTCTGGACGCAGTCTATGACTCAGCAGAAACGCAGTCAGTCATCGTCTCCCTTCACACTGCAATGAAGCTGTGGACGCAGCACGTCTGCGAGGAAGATTCATGGCGCTGGTGAACCGACCGCACCGTCTCACCTCTGAGTTAAACAGAGCTCATCCTCTACTGACGGAGACGCCACAGCAGCATAAAGAAATCTTTGTTCGCCAGCTGTGCCTGATTTTACAAACATTTTATACACCTCCTTCCCCCCAAAAGTACATCCTGTTTTTTTCTCTTTTTCTTCCTTGGCTGGAAGAACCCGCACAAACTCTGGTCCGGCGTGCTCGCTATAGCTATTCAGGGTCACGCGTCATGAGTGTTTAATCAAAATTCAATTACTGTGCCGCACCACGCTCCAAAAGCCCACAGCCCAGGTTATGAAGTATGATGAAACAGGCCCCGGCTCTAATTGGTTCAGTATGGAGCCAATATCTCCCTAGCATGTTATGATAAATAGCTTCCTGTGCTGGAGGTACAGTATATGCGAGACCGGCGTCCCCCTCTCACCTTCTTTTTTCGTTTTTTTATATCAGTTTGGAGGGATGCAGGTCAAGGTTGTGGTGTTTTTAAGTTTTGGTGTGTTGCGAGAGATGCAGAGCTGCTTTGCGCTTTAATTGGTCAAAAAGATTAAGCAATGATCATATTGTGATGTTTTTATATGCTAATCAGTTTTTGGGGGGACAGAAGTGAATATGTTTGCATAAAATACTTTAGTTTTAAAGTCCACATGAACCGGAAGCTGCAATCGTTTTTTTTTTTTTTTTTTCTCGTATTGTGACGCAGTTTTTAGAGAAATGGAATATTAAATGAGAAAACAGGGCTTATTTTTTCTACTGCAAGCTGATTGGACGTAGTAAGTAGGCATTTCATTTAGAAAAATCTGGAAAAGGGTTTTAGAAGAGTTGAAGGGGCGTAGTAAAGTATGTTAGCCACACCCAATACCCAAGACATACGTAATCTGAGAATTTAACTGAAAAAGGATTTTCAGATTTCAATTAAAGATTGCAAGGCCAAACTATTTCTGCTTTTTTAATGACATGCACAGATGAATCGTTCACCACAAAACAAGCAAAGTGAGCTAACAAAATCATACGGTTAGTTTTGATTTCATGGCAATTTTAAAGTCCATATGAACTGGAAGCTGCAATCTTTTTTTTTTGTTTTTGTTTCGTGGCGCAGATCCTAAAGAAACTGAATATTTAATGAGAAAACAGTGAATGTGGCTTGTTTTTTCTACTCCAAGCTGATTGGATGTAGTAAAGTAGGCATTTCATTCAGAAAGATCGGGATATGGCTTTTAAAAGTTATGTGTTCAAATCAGATGCGAATCCTCGTCTATTGTGAAGTGAATTTAACGCGTGAATGAAGCAAGAAACTTAAAATGTTATTCGCGCATCAAATTCACTTCATTCACGTGTCAAATTCACTTCACAATAGACGAAGATTCGCATCATGGGCAGGACTTCTGTCTGCTTGGTGACGATTCACACGGGGCTTCAGCATCAACACTTGGCAGAGGGCGTGTCTAAAGTTAAGGCTGACACTATCGCCATAGCACTGTCAACCAATGAAATAAGTCCGCAATGGACTAGTTTCTGAGCTGGTATATTTGCATAAAGTGATCTGATTGGCTGACACATCTGTTGGCGCTTGAAGAGTTAAGAAGTTCCCAACTTCTGCAGCGAGCAATGCCACTGTAGCAGCAGACTGATCCAATGCAGTTGTCATTCATTCAAAGTGAATGGAAAGCAATAATGTTGACGCTCCGTGTGAATGGGGCATCACAGACACCTTCTGCTCACCAGTTGGAAGGGTGTGGTTAAGTGTGTTAACCACGCCCAATACCCAAGACATATGTAATCTGAGAATATCTGAAAACATACAGGATTTGAAACAATTGTATTCTTTCTTTTTTTTTTTATATTAATAGCATGCACAGATAAATCCGCTTGTTAAGTTGACTTATCGGTGACATTTAAAATATTGTTTCCAAGCCGCTACTCATTTGAATTGAGAAAATATTCATTTGTGACCACTTTTCAGTCATATAACACACATTAACGTGAAATCATGGTGTACACAACAGTCTCTAGACTTGCTGCATTAAACACCAATATATATACAACTTATAATAAATTAATCACTTTCTGGCTATCTGATGGATACATACATTGCGATCATGATTTTCGAAAGTAATACATCGCTTTGTAAACATTTATTATTACCATTTGTTGAGCATTCCTGTACAGTTTGATATGATGCTTGGTCCCGGAAGCCGCTTCGCGTGACATAACACTTAACACTGTAACACAAGTGGATTGTTCACCACAAAACTAGCAATATGAGCTAACAAAATCAGTTAGTTCTGATTTCATTGGATTATTACCTGCATACTGTTTAGATATTATCTGTTTTTTAGCACATATTAAAGTATGATGTTATTTTTTTTATGAATAATCCTACCTAAACCCATCTACTACCTTATTAACTATTAATAAGCAGCTAATTAGTAGTTTGAGCTAAAAGTCTTAGTTAATAGTTTGTTGATAGTGTAAATTATCCATTAAAAAAAGCCCGAATAAAGTAGTGTACTTGCTACAAAATCTAGTAAAATATGGACAGATTTAAACAAAAAAACAAACAAATATAATTTAATACATGTTTAGCCTAACTTTTGTTTAAGAGTGAAAATATTTATTTTTATATATTTATATTTATATCAATGTTCATATGATACTTTGTTTTGTATATATCTATTTTTTTTACTGGCAATTGCAATTACATTTGTAATTTCGTCACCTTAGAATTATAAGGTTCTATCTGACATTTTAGTCAAAACTAAGTTATTGACATATTCTTATTAAATGACATTTTATTTACATTATGGGATTTTTTTTAGTTGTTTAAATTTTAAGACTTTTTATTTCAAAAAACAAATGTTACACACATACAGTTTGCTATGGAATGCAAAAACCTTGAAGCTCAATATCTTAAAATCATTCAGAACGCAGAGAGAACCTTATAATTCCAAGGTAACAGTTTGCTAGTTTTACTTAGAATTTCTCAGTTATTTCTTCACAATTGTAGCATTATATCAGAAATGTTCAACTACTGTATGCAACATTACTGCTTTTTTAACTTTCACAAAAATGCAAAAGTTTCTCAATTGCAATTTTCCTTGTGTTTCCTTGTCTATATTAAAAACAGACAATTCTCAGTCATTATTTATCCAAACTGTGAATTCATTTCTGATACTTCTAAATTTAAGTGGAATTTGCCAGTGCAACTTTATATCTCACAATTCTGACATCTTTTTAAGAACAAAGATGTAAAAGATTTACAGAACAAAACAATGTTTAATACAGTCACAATTTATGTTTGTTTTGCACATTAGCATGTGTCCTAATTGATTTTATTTTTTTTTTAATGTTATGACTTCTATAAGACATCCACTAAAATGTTATCCAGCATATGTCAGTTTATATACCAAACATTGACTGACATTTAAAACAAGAGTTATCCGACAACATGTTAAAAAGACTAATACTGATCAAATCATTAGGTTTCATGCATGTGACAACAATAATAGTTTACAATATACTACAATTGTGTTTTTATTAATGTAATCACATTATGCCTAATGATTATTTTACCCATATTTTGACATTTTTTGTTATTCGAAAGACTAAAGTCGACCCTTTACTTGCAATATACACCTATATAAAATTACTTTTGTAAGTTTGATTTGATGTGAACACTAAAATGGGACGCCACAGATGAAACGGTTACGGCTGTAGTACTATCACAATATATTTTATGTAATGCTAAGCTGCTTCTAACATTGGTTTCAGATGAAACTGTGATGTGAATGCAATCTGATATACAGAGTAATCTACTTACGCAAGATAAATATCCCGCAACCTCATCCAAACTACATTGGTCATTCCTAAAGTCGATACCAAATCAAAAATGACCCTATTTATTTGCCTAATTCGGTTCCTGGTCTTATTGTGTGTGATTCATCAGTGTATGTTATTGTAAAGAGAAAAATGATATTTTATCAAAATGTAATCAATGCCACGCGGCTAATCACTCTCTGTCTGCTGCCATGACAATGCTGATTGCATCACAAGAACATACACAGTATCATTTCATAAAGTCGAATCTATTCATTTTGCAAAGGGCCACCAAACTTGTTCCTGGAGGGCCGATGTCCAGCAGATTTTAGCTTCAACCCTGATCAAACACACCTGAACAAGCTAAATAAGGTCCTGAAACATGCAGGCAGGTGTGTTGAGGCAAGTTGGAGCTAAACCCTGCAGGGACACCGGCCTTCCAGGACTGAGATTGGTGACCCCTGATCTTGCATTTAAAAGTATTGGCATGTTTTAAATCACACTTACACATGTATTTTACACTGTCCAATTCTGATATATTTGATATCTTAATATATCTTAATGCAAGGTGTAAATTGGGCCTAAATGGTCAGTAGTTGGCAAGCTTGAAACATTTTAGACCCTGTTTACATTGTATAAAAGAGCATATTGGACAGCGTTTACACCTGTACCTAGTACCAAACCTTGTAACAGTATTGACACCAGGCATAAATGGGGCAGACATGCCAAAAAGGGGATGAGACTTTAAAACAAGCTAAATTTAAGCCCTGTTTATACTTGTTTTTCGCATGTGCTTTTGTGATAAAAACATGGCTGAAGTGGTCAAAAGTCGATAAACTCAAAAAGTTTGAGACCCCGTTCACAGCTGTTTTTAGCATCTTCAAAACATTTATACACATTTTAAGTCTTGTCCGCTTTTGATAAGAATGAACAAGGACGCGGCGATGCAAAGGCGCAGTAGGTAGAGCTGTCGCCTCACAGCAAAAAGGTCGCTATATATATGGAAGGTACATATATAAGGTCGCTATATATAAGACACACACACACATACATACATAAATATATATACACACCATATACACACACACACACACACATATATATATTCATTCATTCATTTTCTTGTCGGCTTAGTCCCTTCATTAATCCGGGGTCGCCACAGCGGAAAGAACCGCCAACTTATCCAGCAAGTTTTTACGCAGCGGATGCTCTTCCAGCCGCAACCCATCTCTGGGAAACAAACACACACACACACTCATACACTACGGACAATTTAGCCTACACAATACACCTGTACCACATGTCTTTGGACTGTGGGGGAAACCGGAGCACAAACTCCACACAGAAACACCAACTGAGCCGAGGATCGAACCAGCGACCCAGCGACATTCTTGATGTGAGGTGAACGTGCTACCCACGGCGCCGCCTTTATATATATATATATATATATATATATATATATATATATATATATATATATATATATATATATATATATATATACACGCACACACATATACACAGAAATTGTTTCAGAAATCAGTTTTATTGTCAGGTACATTAGCACATACAAGGAATTTGTTTTCGTAATAGAGCGTCTACAGTGCAACAGAATTACAGAGACAGGGCAAAAAAAAACCCCGATAATAAATATATAAAAAAGCAGTAAGTAGTGAATGCAAATATACAAATAGACAAGTGTATGTAGAGCTATATTACTATATACAATGTTATATATGTGCAGCTGTTATGTGCAAATTGGTATGTAAAGTGTGTTGTTAAATAAGTGTATATATGTATAAAAGTGTATAACAAGTAGTGATGTTAGTTCTACAATTATTATTATCAAGTGTTCATGAGATGGATTGCCTGAGGGAAGAAACTGTTTCTGTGTCAGGCTGTTCTGGTTTGCAGTGCTGTGTAGCGTCGACCAGAAGATAAAAGTTCAAAGAGGCAGTGTGCTGGGTGTGAGGGCTCCGAACTGATTTTTGCAGCCCTTCTGCTTGCTCTGGATAAGTACAGTTCTTGAGGAGTAGGAAGGGTTGTACCAATGATTCGCTAAGCAGTCCAAACTATTCGACATAGTCTTTGGAGGTCGGATTTGGTAGCTGAGCTAAACCTGACAGTTAGTGATGTGCAGATGACTATATATATACACATACATGCGTATATATATATATATGTTTTTTTTTCTGCTTGAAATCAGATTGATGACATAATAATAAACTTCATGGTAATACCAAGTGTAAACAGATCTGAAGTGCTTGAAAGTGGATGAATTCAAATGTATTAGACCAGTGTTTCCCAACCTTGTTTCTGAAGGCAGACCAACAGTACATATTTTGGCTGTCTCCCTTATCTGACCCATACATTTCAGGTTTTGGAGTTTCTTCTAATGTTCTGATGATTTGATTTAGGTTAGACATTGAAAATGTGTACTGTCGGTGTGCCTTCAGGAACAGGTGTGGGAAACACTGTATCCACTTGTAATTGGATTACCAGTAAACCTCTGTATTTTACATCATCCATGTCCAGAAGTTTCATTGAGTCCAGAATCACATCTTTCATTCTGGACACAATAACTCCATTTATCATGCGTTTTTATCTTTAAAACTTTGTAGACACTTTTTAAAGTTCAAAAACATCTACATTGCACACCACATAAGAAGTAATGTGCAAAAAAAAGAAGCATAATGGGGCACTTTAAATATTCAGTTTCACTCCGATTAGGCAAGTTAAGGTTTCACAAAACCTCCAAATGACCCAAAGCTGCTCCTTTTAAGTATTGAGATCCACTCAAGTTGTCACCATGAGTGTGTTTCCCAGTGAAAGCGATGCCTGCCCGCTCTGATCCAGGCATTGGAAGGTCTTAGTTCACACGCGCGCACACACATCCAGAAGTTACACAAGCCCATGAAATTGCAGTTGTGTCGCTTGGAACCGAAAGTGTCAAGAGGAATTAATGATAAGGTGACAGGCTTCACGAAATGTTGATTGAGAAATAAATAAATATGGAGGCCAGACCTTCCTCCAAACCCCCCTCCTCTAATCCTTTATTTTAATTTTCACGTTTGGCGCTGGCGTGTCACCCAGATAAGCCGGTCCAATATTCGCACGCTGGCTCAGCCGTGAGCTTCTCAGCTGATGCTCTGCTTCCCTGCCAGGGAAGGACGGGCACCGCCTGGCATTCAAAGAGCGCGTGGGTTCCAGAAGGGTTGAGTGAGTGTGTGTGTCTGTCTGACTCAGGTTTGGCCTGCATTTGTGAAAGGAAAAGCAGAAATAGCCTACATCGTTGGGATCTCTAAAAATAAGAAAACTAATGATAATATTAATCATAATAATGGGACAACAATTGTATTTAATCATTTCTTTGATTTCTGACTGGTAAAATTTTTCGGTTCTGCATACTACTACTACTACTACTACTACTACTACTACTAATAATAATACATATATTTAATTAATTAATTAATTAATAATAATAATAATAATAATAATACATTTTAATAGTAATAATAATTATAACAACAACAACAACAACAATTATCATTATTATTATTATTATTAAATAAAATGTATCTTTATTTTGTTTTCTTTTAGAATTTTTTTTAGAAAATCAAATAGTGTTTTATATTTTAACGAAAAAAATACATATAATAAAATTTAATATAAATTAATTAATTAAAATAAATAAAATAATTAATAAAAAATAAATTAATTAATAAAACAAATTATAAAATACAATAAATAAATTGACATGAATTAAATAAATGAAACAAAATTCAAATAAATTAAATAAATTATTTCAAATAAATAAAAATTCTAATAAATTAATTAATTTAAATAAATTACAATAATTAATTAATTAATTAAATAAATGCAATATAAATAAATAAATGTATTAAAATTAATAAATTTTATAATCATTTATTTGAATTTATTAATTTACATTTTGTTTATTTTAATTATTTTTATTCACTTTAATTAATTAATTATTGTATTAATTAATTTTAAAAGCACACACTAATATTTAAAAAATACAAATAATTATTTTATTTAAATAGTAATATTCAATTTAGTTTCTCAGTTGTCAACTGAAGCAAATATTATATTCACCCTAACATTGTGCCATAATTTTTCAAATGCGCAAACATCACAAATGTTCTCCTGAAAACATAAATAGCCATTAACCTATTGTGGTAAATAGTGTTGTAGTGAGTTTAGCATGTGCTGCCGCAGCTCACGTCTGTCACTGCTGTGATATGTCACATGAACTGCCATATCTCTGCTGTACAGTGTCAGAATAATGTCCCTGGGTATAATCAGTCGTACAGCCATAACCATAATGGCTGGAGTGGAGGGCTCTGTACACGCACACAGAGAAAGCCCTGGTGTAAGAGGAGAGAGTGTTATCTGCTGCTGGATGTAATCCGCTGCTTGTCTGCCAATCCACTTAAAACAGGGCAGACTGCGTGAAATGAACAGCACCTGTTCAGCAACACCTCTTCCTCACACGGTTTACAACGTACAGTCTCTGCATGTGTATATGGAGGGACGATATGGACTTATGGTGGTGTGTGTACAGACTCCTCTGAAGCATTATGATAATATGTGCGTTTAAAAACATGCCAAGTTAAAATACAGTGGTGTGAAAAAGTGTTTGTCCCCTTACTAATTTCTGATGTCATGGTTTAATGTTTTAAATCATCAAAAAAATTTAAATATTAGTCAAAGATAACATAAGTAAAACTATTATGCAGTTTTGAAATGAAGTTTTGTATTATTAAAGGAAAACAACATACCCTGTTGACATACCCCTAAACCTGATAACTTGTAGGGCCACCCTTAGTAGCAACAACTGCAATCAAGCGTGTCCGATAGCTTACGTTGAGTTTGTTACAGCAATGTGGAGGAATTTTCGCCCGCTCATCTGCAGAATTGTTGTAATTCAGCCACATTGTAGGGTTTTTGAGCATGAACTGCCTTAAGGTTATGTCACAGCATCTCAATTGGATTTAAGTCAGGACTTTGACTAGGACACTCCAAAGTCTTAATTTTGTTTTTCTTCAGCCATGACGAAACAGATGGCCGGACATTCTTCTTGAGGATATTTTGGTACACAGCAGATTCTATGGTTCCATTTACCACAGCAAGTCTTTCAGGTCCTGAAGCAGCAAATCAGCCCCCGACCATCACACTTTCACCAACACATTTTACTGTTGGTATGATGTTCCTTTTTGAAATGTGGTTTAAATTTTACAACAGATATGACAAGATACACACCTTCCAAATGTTCAATTTTTGTCTCCTCAGTCCACTGAGTATATTCTAAAAAGTTTTGGGGATCATCAATATGTTTTCTTGCAAAACTGACAAGCCATTATGTTCTTTTTACTTAGCAGTGGTTTTTATCTTGGAACTCCTATGGTGGAGTCATGAAAACTCACCTTAACTGAGGCAAGTGAGGTCAGCAGTTCTTTGATTTTGCAGTTTTTTTTTTTTATCACATTATGTATTTTTGGATTTTGTTTTCTTTTAATAATAAAAACCTTTGTTTAAAAACTGCATAATGTGCTTACTTGTGATATCTTTGACTGATATTTTAAATTAGTTTGATGATCTGAAACATTAAAGAAACATGCAAAAAAAATTAAATAAATAAATAAATCAGTGAGGGGCAAATACTTATTCACACCCCTATATATGTTTATCTGAAGAAGAAAAAAACAATGATACAGTCAATTATTCTGCATTAAACATCAGAATGTTTGTCTTTGTCTGTGTAACTCCGCCCACTGTCATTTTACCCATTGGATTTCAGCACCCTGGGTTGCATTGCTGAAAACACAGTGTGTTTTAATTTCAGTCATCAAAACTGACTAAATTAAATTAAGTTTAGTAAAACTTAAAATCAACATGAGGTGGTTTTGCAAATAATACAAATATTGTAAACATATACATTAGCTTATTAGCTTCCAGGGTAAAGCTCAATATTTCCATTGTCATTTGCAACAACAACTTGTTTCTATTGGGGTCATCAGTTTGAGGAGGGGTAAATTAGGTGAAAAAACCTCCTCCAATATTTTATATTTGGACTGCAATACCTAGTTCAACTACTAGGTGATTCAATACTACATACAGTGCATAGGGATAGTATTCATAGCGCTTCACTTTTCCCTCTTTTATGTTCCAGCCTTATTCCAAAATTAAAGATTTAATTCCAAGACAATGTGAAAACTGATTTTTTTTTAAATTGTTGCAAATTAAAAAAAAAAAAAAACCTAAAAAAATCATGTGCATAAGTATTTACAGCCTTTGCTTAATACCTTGTTGATGCACCTTTGGCAGCAATTACAGCCTCAAGTCTTTTTGAATATGATTTCACAAGCTTGGCACACCAGTCTTTGGGAATTTTTGCCCATTCCTCTTTGCAGTACCTCTTAAGGTCTATTGGGTTTGATGGGAAGTGACGGTGTACAGCCATTTTTTAGAACCCTCCATAGATGTTTAGTAGGATGTAGGTCTGGGCTTTGGCTGGGCCACTCAAGGACATTCACCGAGTTGTTGTGAAGCAACTCCATTGATATTATTATATATTATATATATTACGAATTATTATATTTCTCAAGAATGATCAGTGGAAACAGAATTTTTTTTTTATTTTATTTTATTTTATTTTTTTTGACATTTTTCATTTATGGGGTATTGTGTGAAGAAGTTTGAGGAAATAAATTAATTGAATCCATTTTGAAATAAGGCTGTAACATAAAAAAATGTGGAAAAAATGAAGCTCTATCAATACTTTCCGGATGCACTGTATACGATATCATATTATAAAAACACAGTATTTTTTGGTATTTATCACTATTTTACAGTCTCTAGTATTTATTGTGCTAATAGCAATGATGACACTTCTTTTGTATCTATTGAAAATTGAAAAAGTCATGTTTTAACGAGAATTAAGTAAAGACATCCAGCTATTGCTAGTAATGCTTAAACCAGGGGCGCCCAATCTGGTCCTGTTGGGCTGGTGTCCTGCAAAGTTGTGTCCAATCGGACACACCTGGGCTAGCTAATCAAGCTGTTAAGCTGCGGTCAAATTAGAGATGGAGCATGCGATATTCTGTCGTGCGGCGCTGCAAAAAGTGGCAATATATCTCTGTTTTTTTATCTGTGTTCTTCAAGTCATTCTGGCTGTTTTATAAGAATGAAGTATATTCATGCTAATTAATCTAGCCTTACCACTTTACTGAAAACTATTAAATGGTATGATTTCTTCCTCATTCGGTGATCTGAAACCAAACCCCCAAACCAGAAACCAAATCTCAAACTTGACTGGTGTTATGAAATGTATCTTGAGTAAAAGTATGCCAGTAAATCTCTTTGTTTGTAAACAGGCTCAAAACTGTATCGTGCATGTGCTTCTGTGGTTCATTTATTTATTGCTCTAAACCCTAGACCAAACCAGTTCCAGACTGACAGATCCAAGTAGGTTTTTTGGTATTGTCGCAAGAAGAATAGTTCTTATATATCAAAAACAATACAATATGACTCAAAAGGTTTGACCTCTCAAAAATCTCCATGTTGCTCACCCTTCTAGATAAAGCCAGGTTGAGGGATTTTACTTTGCAATTGAAAAGCAATATTTGTCCTGTGGATACACTTTGCATGGGCATTTTTGTACGAGTAAGTTTAGTTACTTATATAGTTCTATAAAGTTTTATCAAGTACTTGTTTAAATCCAGTGTGTTTCTTTCTTCAGTTGAAGAAAATAAGGAAGATGACAACATTATTTGTATAATTACTATGCCAATGGCTGCTTTTTTGTTTTCAAAATAAACATGCTGAAACACTTGTGTGGGTAATTTTTTTTTTCAAAAAGTAATAAAATAAAAAAATCAATAAAAAAAAGAATAAATTTTAAAAAATTAAATACATTAATTTTTTTAAATGATCAAAAAAGAAATTTAATAAATAAAAATAAATAAAAATATAAAAATTTAATAAAAAACTAAATTGAATAAATGAAAAAATAAAAATATTAAATTAATACATTTAAATAAAAAAATATTTAATAAAAATAAAATAAATTTAATAAATGAAAAAATATAAAAAATAAATAAATGAATTAAGAATAAATAATTTTATTTTTTATTTTATTATTTTTTTGAAAATTATTTCTATAAATACAAGATACCTAAATGAATTGTTTCAACACTGCATCGTGGTTTTCTGACATCATTTGTCACAGTAGCATGGTGAGGGATACGAGATGTGTGTGACTGCATAAAAATAAATCTGATGAAACATACATATAATTGTAGATTTAGATTCATTTAAAAAAAAAAAAAAGTAGACTTTTTTTAGCCCCAGCGAGTTATCCACCTGGATAACCGCAAACACTAATCGTTTGTGCATTGAATCATTTGGTCTGATGAAATGCAGTGATGACACAAGAAACAACGAGTAAGTCAGAAAAGATGTGAACAGCTCCTGTTAATATGATGAATGCTGAAATGTGTCCTGGGGATCACAGTCGGCTCATTGCAGAGATTGTTGGCCGGTGAAGAGGCGTTAAACGCAGGTTGCGTGTGCGTCCAACAAAGCTATCAGGAAACAGTTGGAAACCGCTCATGAACTTGTGACTCTTCTCTCTTTTGTCATTTTTGTGAGTTATAAAAATGTTCTGAAAAAAAAAATGTGTGATGGTAAAACTCTCTGCCATGGTGCCAGCAGGTCATCATGTGGTTGCTAGGATGTTTGTTTGCAGGTCAAACTTCCCAAGTGAATAAAAAAAAAGTTTCAGTACATAAGGCTCTAAATATGGCTCAGTTTCCACCTTAAAAGTAAACATAGGGAATCTTCTCCCATTATTTTAAGTCTGCTAGGTGAAAAAAAAATTGCACATCTGAAATGCACAGAAAGAAACAAATTAAATATGTTAAAAAAACTTGATTTAAAGCTTGTTTCAGGTTTGTAATAATATGACAAATTTTTTCTATGAATAAAACATTTTGATAACATCTAGCAGGGATGGGCAGTATTAATGATACATGTATTTTAAATATGTATTAACAAAATAGTATTTAGTCATTTGTGTTTGATAGGGTTTATAAAAATGGCTTAATATTTAGTATCAAAATACTTTAGTGTGTTGTATTTTTGTATTTTGAAAATACTGTGAAATACTTTGTAAGACGTCTACATAATGACATCATAAAATGTGGCACAGTTTAAAATATAAAGTGTTAAGAGATGAATAATCATTGTACACAGATTATGTCAATTTCACTGGCCACACAATAGGTGGAAACATAATCAACAGATAGTATATTCTTATCTTATCTAACCTATTACCTGCATTGAACAGGGCTTCCTGTATGGAATTTGTACAAAAATTATACTAAATGAATAAAAAAAAGGAAAAATGTATAGATATAGCTATTCCTGTACAGCAGGAGTAGAGGTGAACAAGATGGCAGAAAATCTGTTAAAAGTTGCTTAGAGAAAAGCTGTTTCTTTCAAACAGTGAACGGATTGATCGAATAGGCCTACTCACCGAAGTTTAGCATAGATGGTTCATACTAACTTTTGAAAGTATTTTGTAGTATTTTTAAAATACTACATGCAGTATTTTATTTTTATACATTAGTGGCTGCTGTATTGTGTAGTTTATTTTGATGTATCTAAAATGGTAAAAGTATTTGGTACTTTATTTTAAAATAAATGTCAATGTATCTTTGCCCTTCCTTGACATCTAGCATTATTATATCACTAATGTTACTATACTTTAAAGGGCACATAGTTTACCCCTTTTTTATGATTTAATATTAATATTATGGTTCTTCTGAGTGGGCCAGTTTAGGTTCAGTTCAACACACAGTTCAGATGTTTTTATTATAATGTGTTCAAAAGTGTCATGTTGGGGGCGTTTACACAGTTTGCTGTTTTAGGGGCGTGTTGCTTCACAGTTTCGGCTTTCCGCCCGACGTAACAAGGGGGCGGAGCCAAAAGCTCCAAGCCCTGTGTTTGCAACAGAGAGGCTGACAGACAGAGAGAGAGCTAAGCTAAGCTAGGGTGAGCATTCAGCCGTACATGTACGAGCTGGACGCAGACCAAGCTGAGAGTACAAACTCATTTGTGTCTTTGAAATATGAAGTGTCCCGAATCGTCACGCCACGCATTCCAGAACTCTAAACACAAGCCTCCACCAGGGCAAACACAACGGTGCCACGACGCTGACCCAAAGCTCCGCCGCGTGCACCCCAACAGAAACCCACGTCGTGCCGCTGACCCGAAGCTCCGTAGCACGCACCCCGACAGAAAGCCGCACCGAGCCGCTGACCTGAAGCTTCGCCGCGTGCACCCCGACAGAAGCTCACGGTGCGCCGAGCTGCTGACCCGAAGCTTCGCCGCGTGCACCCCGACAGAAGCCCACGCTGCACCGAGCCACTGACCTGAAGCTTCACCGTGTGCACCCCGACAGAAACCCACGCCGCCCCGAACCGCTTACCCGAAGCTCCGCCGCGTGCACTCTGACAGAGACCCACGCCCAGAACTCCGATGCACGGCGCTACGAAAAAGGTACATGCAATAAATCCGATTACAGCGATAATGTGGAGAATATTGATCTTGTGTTAAGCCCAATGAGCTTTTCATCAAAAAATAGAGCAAGGCTGTTCCTTTAATGACATCGCTTTGACTCACACGCTGAAAATGGCGGACGTGCAACAAGAAACTGAGGATATGTTCGTGACGCAAGGCTGTCAATCAATATTGGTGGGCGGGGGGACCGCACTTCTACGTAAAGTTGCGGTCGTTCTGAAAACCGCTCCAATTGATCCACCGTTCTTTTGTTGTTAAATTGAAAAAAAAAAAGGACTGTGTGTGTTTATTTCACCCCAATATGACGGTCTATACACTACACTTGCACACATGTCTGTCCAAACAGCTTGAAAAGTAGATTTTTCACCATAGGTGCCCTTTAAATGTAATTAAATTAGTTTCAAGTTCTGTTTTTCAGTGACCCCTTTGAAATGGTTTATAAATAAATAATATAAATTATTATTATATACAGTTTATAATCATACACATTTTAATTATATAAAGTTTATAAAAAATATATATATAAATCAGATATTTATATAATTAGTTATTATATTTAGGATTTTAAGCCACATAAATTTGGAAAATATAAGTTTTATAATATTTTCACATTTAGATATTTGACCCATTGATTAGTATCTAGAATCAGAATCTTTATTGTCATTGTACAAAATACAATGAAATTTGTTTGTCCTTCCCTTCAGTGCAGTCCTATTTGTTTAAAACAACAACAACAATAATAACAAGAGTTAAAAAGGTAAAATGGCAACAATAATTAATTAGTAAGGTTAGAAAGTGAGTACGATTTTGGTCTGTCTGTCTATCTATTTATCTATCTATCTGATGGGCAGTATTTATGTATACATGCATTTCAAATACATATTTTAAATACAAAATAGTATTTTGTAATTTGTATTTGATTGGGTTGATGAAAATGGGTTTATATTTTGTATCAAAATACTTTAGTGTTTGGTATTTTTAAAATACTGTAAAATACTTTATCTTTATCTTAATCTACATGATGACTTCATAAAAATGTGGCCTTTAATAGTGTTGTTTTCTCAGTTATTTGCCAAGGATTGAGATCAGACTAAAAAATTTATTAATATTGAACAAGTTGATCAATGCTTGGAGTAGATGGAAATTATGCATCACATATAAAGAAATACAGCAGGGGTAAATTTGGGAGCAGATCAAAATCAGACAGGGGAATAAGACAAAAAACAAAGTCCTACAAAGGCGATACCTACCATACTTCAATGGCTGTTTCAGATGCCAGTATCTGATCTGCAGGTGCTCTTTATAGTTAATTACAAACTTTGACTTAGTTAATCAGTATTGGACAAAAATATGAAATAATAGTCTACTGGTCAAAAACTCCCAAATTTTTTGAGATATAGTGTTTTAGACTGTGTTTTGAAGAGTACTATTGCAAAAAAAAAAAACATGATTTATGGAAACTGGAAATGTGAAATAGTTTTCATAAATCGTGAGTATTGAAGATTTCTATTGCAAAAATGTTTTAAAAAATAAGACTTTTTAAGAGATGGTGGCAATTTTCACAATCAAGACATACTGTAGTACTATATTAAAACTCGTTATCTGCATTAAATGGTTTTTACAGTAAATAAAGAGATAATCTTTAAGACAGGACTTTCTGTATGAAATGTGTAGAAAAACTATATGAAAATCAAAGAGAAATACAAGTTACATTGTTATGAACACCTCCTCATGTACAGTAGAAGTAAATAATTTGGCAGAGAAGCTGACTTAAACTTGCTCAGAGAAAGAAACGCTGTTGCTGTCAATCATTGTTTACTTGCATTCAGTTTAATGGTGAGGAGATTGATGGAATAAGCCCATTGATAGGAGGTTGGCAAGGGAATGCCATGCTTCCTTGTAAGATTTTTTTTAGTATTTTCAAAATACACTATTTTATTTCGATACATGTGTGGCTGCTGTATTTTGTAGTTTATTTTGATACACTTAAAATGTAATCTATCTATCTATCTATCTATCTATCTACCTTTCTGTCTGTTTGTCTGTCTGTCTGTCTGTCTGTCTGTCTGTCTGTCTGTCTAATCACTTGTCATACCAGCCGAGGCATGAGCAGACTGTCTCAATCGGTTCCCCAAGTGACCTATAGGAGGCGGCGTTTCTACACTTAGTCAAAAGTAAGCGCTCTTTTTGGCCTGAGTCCTGCTTTGTTCAGCGTCCGTCGTATGTCACCCAAAGGGGATTTATGGAGCGCTCGGAGGAAGACAAGTCCAATATATGAGACACCTCGTATAACAGCATTCTCCATTTGAACAATTAAGGGCACAATGCGGTCTAAAAAAGATGCACTTGGTATATGACAGGCACGCTCGCACACGCCACCGCTACTATCTCCAGCTGGAATGATACTGCACAAAAGCCCCGAACACTGACTCTATTGACTGCTCATCGGTGGCGTAACTCAATCGGGGTAAGAATGCGGACGGGCGGTGGGATGGGGGCGAGATATGGAGAGACGGGTAGGGCTCTCATTTGTCAGGCCGCAGTGCATCAGTGGAGCGTGAACGGCACACACAAACCATGAGGGCTCGGCCCCGACACCCTGCACCCGCTGTCAGGGTGCCGTCACAGTCCCGGCCCCAGGCATGGGGGAGGGTTAAGAGCCAAGGCCACTGGGAGAGTTAATGATGCCTGACCGGAGGGACACACACACACACCTGCTTGATGTCTTCCACTGTGCGTCGCTCCTTCAGATGGGAAGATCCTGTTCGGGATACTGCTGATGTGGCCTGTGCTGAGTTTTGGCTTTTGCTGCAATGTCTCAGGTTGTGCTCACTGAGTAAGAGGGATCCGTGAAACTGCAAAAAAAAAGGGGGGGAAAGGAAGTTTAGGATACTGCAAATCAACTGCAGTGTATTGTATGGCAAGAGAAAAACTAAAACATGTAAAAAGAGAACTCAAACAGGTTAAAATTTGGCCTAATAAATGCTGTTAGTGATGGGTTAGCAGGCTGAAAAGTTGAAAATGTGAATACATTGCTTTTTTTATATTACATTCCAACATGTAAAACAATATATAAAAGGTGAAAATTATGCCTTGTGGACATGCGCTAACATGCTGGAAAGTTGAAAATGTGAATAAATTACTTCATTTAGAATTAGTGCAAATATGTAAACATAAATGAAAAAGGTGACAATTAGGCCTGGTTGAAGCTGCACGTTAGCAGTGCTATCAGACCGCAAAGCTGAAAATGTGAATAAATTGCTTAATTTATGAACATACACTTTTTGGATAGAGTTGTATATAAATTTACAAGGTAAATATAAATGTAAATATAAATTTACAAGGTATATATATATATATATAGATAGATAGATAGATAGATAGATAGATAGATAGTCACTGGTTCGAGCCTCGGCTGGGTCAGTTGTTGGCATGTTCTCACTGTGTTCACTTGGGTTTCCTCTGGGTGCTCTGGTTTCCCCCACAAGTCCAAAAACATGTGATATAGGTAAACTGGGTAAGCTCAATTGTAGTGTATGTGTGCGAATGAGTGTGTATGGATGTGTCCCAGTGATGGGTTGTAGTTAGAAAGGCATTTGCTGCATAAAACATATGCTGCATAAGTTGGCGTTTCATTCCACTGTGGTGACCCCAGATTAATTAAGGCAGTGGTTCTCAAACGTTTTTCATCAAGTACCACCTCAGAAAAAAATTGTCTCTCCAAGTACCACCAAAATGAGAAGTATTGAAGTACAGTAGCGCAGTACGCCCAGTAAAGCAGCTACAACTCTACACAATTAAAAAACGTGGCAGATTACATCAGAAATATAGGCTATATGTCATATATGACATATTAAAATCATCATTTTTGATAAATTTTGAAATGTGTGTAGCATGTACATGACATATTTCATTCCTCCGCGTACCACTAGAAGGAAGCCTGCGTACCACTATTGGTACACGTACCACAGTTTGAGAACCACTGAATTAAGAGACTAAGCTGAAAAAAAAATAATGAATGATGCTACACATATTATCGGTGCACTAACATGTTGCATTGTTTTATCATACTTTTGTATAGGCTTAATAAATAAATAATGTTAAGGTAAACTACTCACCCTTTGTTTCGAAGATCAGTCTGACTTCATACAAGAACCGCACAGCCTACACTCAAATGCTTTATGTAACTATCAGGCCAATTCAAGATGTTAAATGTAGGCAAGTTCAAGATACTCAATGTTGTGTTTGTGTTGCGTATAGAAACGCAGTTTACACCTAGCAGAGGCATTTTAAGTGTGAAATCAAAGCAAGGTGTAAGCTAATGGCTTTCTTATTAATCTCAGCCATAGCTGCTTGACCACAACGTCTGTTAAAAGTAAAGATTAAAGTAAATATTCAAGGTTGTAACCCTAAATTCACGGTTTGGTTTACAAAGACGCTGAACACATGCATTTTATGATGGAAATCAGTACACTGGAGATAAATAAAACTTAATCTGGTGTTAGCAATTTAGCCATTTTGTTAACTTCACACACATTTTCACAATGCAACCCCTCCCTCTGAATGCATGTCAGCCATCTTATAATTAACAGGCGGGTTGTTTCTGATTGGCAAAGACTACAAAAACAAATCATGACAATTTTGTATTACACCAAACAACCTGTTAGCATTCCCATTCTCAGTAGTACTTTGACTGTAATACCCAATAACATTGAAGATTGAAGTAAATGCACAATGCTGCAGTCCTAAATTTGCATTATTTTAGTATAATAAGTCAACTCACACCTGCCAGAAGCATCTTAGGTGGGAAATAACAATAAATGTGTGAAGAAATTTAGTGTTAGCAATTAGCCATTTTACTAAACACCATTTCTCAATGTGTATTTCATTAACAATCATGTTGTTTCTGATTAGTTGTTGTTTTTTTGAGAGGATAAGAAACATAACAGAAGTTTGTTTACATAATTGCTCAACTTTTAGATTAGAAACAATGCTTTGTGTTATCTACTAGCAGGGGCTAACATAACCATGCTAACATATGCTAAATAGCCGCAGGGATATATTTATTTATTACTTCTGTGATATCTCTCAGGTGGCTTGAATAATTCTTTGTGTGTTATGGAAGACATTTAGAGGGACAGAGAGGTCTCTTCTTGTGCTCTTCTGCTGTGTTTACAGTGGACTGGATTCAGGTTGGATCCAGACTGACCGCAGCACGGATCCCTTCTCGCTGGAATATCACCCAAAGCGGACATAATTACCGGCCAGCTGGGTTGGGGTTTTTGAAGCATGCATAAATATACAGCGCCTCGGTGAAATTGACGTTCTGTGGGTCATCCACCTATAAATCATGTAAAACACACACTAACCGCCACATGCTGGACTGCGGTGGCTCACGCTGGTGGGAGTTTGTTGAGGGATTTTGTTGGAAGTGAAGAGTTTGGTTGTGGATCACACATGAGGATGCATTCAATTTTCAGCTCGAGAAATGCAGTAAAATAATAAAAAAGCAAGAGAAAGTTGTTATTGAAAGCAATTGCCATTAAATTAATTTTAGAAACTTAAAGGGCACCTATTTTACCCCTTTTTTAAGATTTAAGATAAGTCTTTTGTGTCTCCAGAATGTGTCTGTAAAGTTTCAGCTCAAAACACCCATCTGATTATTTATACCTTTCAGAATTTTCTGCTCTGAACACAATATAGGAGCTGCTTTTGTTGCCTTTGCCTTTAATGCTAGTTCTCCCCGTCCACGATTCCCACATACCTGTCAGAGTGTGCCGCCTCAATCTCCGCCTCGGCTGCGTCAGATAAACAGCACAGTGACAGACATGAAGGAAGCAGATGTAGTGATAAAGTAATGACGATAAAATCGCTGTAATTCATTACAAACATGCGCTGGTTTAAAAATGTTTTAAACTTGTAAAACTCATTCTTGATCACATTTGATGATGATTGATGATCACAGAAAGCTGAACAGATCTTGTAATCCCAGTTGCTTTGCACACGTCCTGTCTTGTTGATATGATTATTCGCGTCACTACGGAGACATGTTATTACAGAGATGTGGATCTATTCGGTGGGTGGGGAAACAGCACTCCTATGTCACGTTGCAGTGAGCCTCAAAATGGGAGCGATTTGGATCTTATTTTAACATCAAGAAATTAAAAAAAAAGTGACTTATCGTTTTTATATCACTCCAATATACTGTGGACACACTATACCTACACACAGTTCTGTCCAAACAGACGATTTTTATCATTGGTGTCCTTTAAAAAATTGTTTACCAATGTATTTTCATATCTGAAACCAATAATTTCAATAGCCATAGGGAAGACTTTGTGGGAGCAAAAAATTCCCCAAACCGATTTCATTACAGATTCACTACATTGGCCATAAGAAAAATGCATGTTTTGAAAGTGAATTTTGAGTCAGCTGTGCTTCATTTATAACTATTAACTTTTTTGGACTATTTAGATTAAGCTTACATAACCTAAGTAATAGTAGTTTGGCTAAGTAGTATAGTTTGGCTGGTTTGGATTTATTAAAATAATCTCTGGTGCAATTTCTCTGATAAATCCCATGCCCACTAGGTTGATTTTCACTTACACTGTTTACTGTTATTTTTTTAATACCTCGTGACTAAACAAAGGGAGCCAATGTGAGCATCAATGTACATCAATGCACAAAACGATAGCCATAAAAGAGTTATTTAAAAATATAGGCTGCTTCTGAAATCGCATACTTCCATATTATATATACAGTAAGTACCCGGATAACCTACTACCTTCCCGCAACATTCTGAAGTGTGCATCCGATGGATGCTACGCTATTCCATGATGCACTACGAGAAAATTCAGGAATGTGAGTAAGGCACAACTGATGTGTGTACGTCACATGATCATGACAAAATGGCGGATGTAGTACATCCAAGTTCCTTTTATGCTGTATAGAACGGACTTTCTAGCGGTTGTGTTGTAAATTCCAATTGAAAAGCAGTACTTATAGTAGGCATATTCAGACTAAACCTTAATGAAGAAGATGCACAGAGGCAGGAATAACATGGAGCTGCTTGTTTCATTGGTACAACAAACGCGACAGCATACTACAAAAGTGTTGATAAGGGAGTTGTTACGGAGAGGAATTGCAGATCAAATAGGATTTATTGGTGAGTTTTACTTCATTTTTTATGGTTAATATTCATTAAGCGCCATCTAACGTGAGGAAGGGATTTTGCATGTTCGAGTAAAAATCGCTTGGTTATGAATGTTGAAAAAATGATTGCGAAAAACACTGACGATAAGCATGAGCGAAAATAGTTCAGGTGTGCACAAGCCTCTAGTGCAGTTCACTGAAATAAGTGTGAACGCCGCCATCTAAATTCTCATGTGCACCAAACATGTGTACTAAGATCGCAGAAAGATTGTCTCGGCCCGTTTTCAAACAAACTCTGAAGTGGGTTGACTAATATAAGGATATTTACAAGATTTTTCACAAGATTTGGTAATAAAAGAATGCTCAAACAAAGTTTTTCCATATTTTAGGAGTTACATTGTTCATTACACTTTAACACTGGCAGTTATATATACTGTATATATTTGCTGCAGATCCTTGTTGGTGTGCAACTGAGGAATTCCTGGCACATTCTTCAGGACTTCTCGGCTAATAAAAATACCATCATATCTACACACTTCCAACAAGCACGTTCAGACCCACATGAAACAATGTTTTGGATGTGTGTTGAATTCCATGACAAAATATCCATCATAAAAGCTTTTTTTATCTTTAGTTACGGTCTTTTAAAAGGACAGCATGAACAACAAACAAACCAGGAAAGAGTGTATTAATGGACTCAATGTACAGTGCCCAGCATAAATAAGTACACCCTTCACAGAGCTCTGTTTTAAATGAATATTTCCTGTAGGATGCTACAAAAAAAAAAAAAGATTCTGTTGCTTGTTCAAACTACTTATTTAAAATGAGATGAATCAAAACAATTCACGATTGAGTATTTTGGGGGACAACTTATTTGTTTAATGTTCAATCCATTATGTTAACTTAACATTTTTTCTTTTAGCGTAGACAATATTATACTGGTTACTCACTGAAGCTAAGCAGGGCTGAGCCTGTCAATACATGGATGGGAGACCACATGGGAAAACTAGGTTGCTGTTGGAAGTGGTGTTAGTGAGGCTAGAAGGGGACGCTCAACCTGCGGTCTGTGTGAGTCCTAATGCCCCAGTATAATAAAGCAGACACCATCTTGTCAGCCGTCTTTCGGAAAAGACAATAAAACCACCCTGACTCTCTGGGGTTATTAAACATCCCACGACACTTCCCGTAAAGAGTAGGGGTGTAACCCCAGTGTCTTGGCCAAATTCCCTTCATTGGCCCTTACCAATCATCACCATCCACCGAATTGACTATCACTGTCTCTCCACTCCACCAAGAGCTGGTGTGTGGTAAGCGCACTGGCACCATTGTCCTGTGGCTGCCGTCGCATCATCCAAGTAGATAAAAACTTTTAAAGAGGAAAAAAAAGTGGAACATGAAATCTAAATTTTAGTTGTGTATTTTTCACAGATTTTCATGCAATACTTAGTCTCAATTTAAAAACAGAGTCTTAAGGTATTTGCTCAGGGTTAACCATGGCATACTTCCGAGGTTTTCACCACAGTGTCGGCAGACGTCTTCCTGCCATTTATTGAAAAAAGTTCAGCGAAATTCAGATGAGAAACACAGAAGAAATCATTTTTGCAGCACAAAATAATTTTTTATTATGCTCAATATACATATTTTTTAAATCTGTAAAAGTATATAAGTAAAATTTTATACTGTTGTGATTACTGTCTTCTAGGCTAAAAGATGGAACCATTTTGCAAGGATGTAAAAAACACAGCGAATGCTAGCCAGTGTTGAGGAAAACACACCACAACGGGGCTAGTTGTAACAGGGTGTTACAAATACGTCACCCACTGTTGGACACCAATTAAACTAACAAAATCATTGTTGAATTTTAAGTGTAATGTTGAGAACTTTTTATATACATTTTTAAATAGAAAAATACATTTTATTGCTAATACTGCAAATAAATGCATTGTATAATAATAGATAATGATGCAAATAAATCCAAATGTGTTTATCCAATAGATACATAAATAAACATGCTGTGTTACATAAAATAAAAAACTGAGATAAATGCTGATGAAATACACCATTTAAAGTGAAGTGAATTTAAATTAATTGTGTAAAATCTGACTTTATAAGCATGTGCTACAACTAACCTCCTGTCTGTTACATCTTGCCCCATAGGAGGGGCAAATAGAAAAATTTTAACTCCTGACACTTTTGGCAATACTGCACAGAAACCATAGGTCTGGTGATCACACCATCAGTGTTCATTTGTAGAGGAGGTTTGTTTGTTGTTGGTTGAAAATATGGTTTATTTAACTCCATTACTTTGTTCATTATTTGGCCAAAACCAAAAAGTGTTTCTTTGTGCCCCGCTCTCCCCTATTCACTGAGAAATGGCTAAAAACATTCATATCAAAATGTATGCTGAGCACTGTATGTTTTCAGTTGTTGTGATTGACAATCAGGGTTATTCCACCAAATATGACCCTCTTTCTCTGAGAAATCTGCTTACACTTTATATTACTATGTTCTTCTTTTTTTGTTGTTGGTCGGGATCATTATTTTTTTTTATTCCTCCAAGTGTGAACACATCCTAATTGCAATGGTGATTCATAACACAGATGCTTAAATGTCGCAGCATTTACTTAAAAAACACGCCGGCTGCTGGATGGAAACCACCGCACGGATTACCACCGACGGGGTTTACACAGGGACACTTCGAAGGGACTTTTTCAGCCTGTCGACTTACAGATGTATTTAGTTACGTGCCAAAAACGCGAGCATGAGACAGAATAATAATCAGCCAAAGGTTCCAGCCGAGGTCATTCCTCAAATATAAACCTCACGCAAATAAGCCAGCGCGTTATTCACCAAACGCACAGCACATGGAGAAGCGGGTGAGATCATGTTTCCCCCAAAGTCCTTAGCACCTGCCAGCCTTCACACTTTACCCCTCGCTCCCCATCCCAACGCCATTAAGCTATGGGAAGCCATTGATTGTCGCCCTGGTTCTAAAACACTGGTGGCAATTAAAGAGTCTCGTGCTGCGTCCATGCCTTAGGCGACTCATTGCCATTCAGCGTCCAGCAGGACCATCAGACCCCGGTGCGGCCAATACTTCTCTCCTCCTGACCAACTCTTTGATTAATGCTAATTTCTCAGTGGACGGCAGGGCTGTAATCCCGCTCGCTAATTACCGGCTCGTTATGGGGCCAGGCGTGGTTCGGGCCCTCCATCACCCTGGGCTTTGTTAGCTCCGCTTTAGCCGTGGCCAAGGGAGGTGTGGATGCCTCCATGCCTATTCATGTATCACATTAGAGGGCTGGACTCGATACTGGACTCCTCTGAGGGGTATTATTCAAGTAATGTGCGATACACTGACCAGAAACTGGGTAATTTATCCAATGAGGGATGCCCAAGTCCTGAAGCATGCAGCCATTTGGCAGAGGGCTGCGGTTGTGTGTTATGTGTTAACCAAAATGTAGATGAAATGATGGAAACTGCTTGTCTACTTATGTTGAGTCATACACAGTCTGTAAGTAGTTGTTATATTAAATACACCCTAAAACAAAGCACTCATTTCAAGGATAATTACCTGATAAAAAAAATTAACAAGAAGTATTGATTTGAGCTTCAAGTGCATTTTTATACAATAATGGATTTTTGGAGGCCTGAAAATGCTTATGAAAAAGTTTTGAGTTTAAGATTTTAGTTTATAGGCACGGACGAGTTGTTGATTCCTGGACAAAGGATTCTAATGAGTCGGTTCTTTCTGATTTAAATAAGCAACCACTCAGTGAATGTTGTATGATTGCTAGGCAATTAAACGAAAAGTATTCGAAATTAACATTCAGAACCTATTATCGATCAAATTTTTCCAGGTCAATTTTTCAATTACTTTCCCTACCGTGTGGAGTAGGACTCTAAAGAGTCATTTTATTTTACACTGAATTAAAGTCATACTGCACAACCAGTGTGGCTTTATTAACTTTTTTTTCGTTGGAATCATCAACAAGGTAAGCCAGATTGTCAAAAGACTCGGAATTAAACCTGGGGCGAAATTCCTGAAAAAATTACTCAGCTCATTTTCATTGATTCAATTATTTTCCTTCAGGTTAGTTCTTTATTTATGAGGGGTCGCCACAGCAGAATGTTTTACCAACTATTCCAGCATATGTTCATCCAGTTCACCTATAGCTAATGTCTATGGACTGTGCGGGAACCCAGAGGAAACCCACACCAACATGGAGGGAACATGCAAACTCCACACAGAAATGCCAACTGGAATCAGTGACATTCTTGCTGTAAGACTACAGTGCTAACCACGGAGCCACCGTGCCACCCTCAGCTCATTTTATATTGTATTATAAATCATATGCAGTGTCTAATTACCTTTTAAATCTGTGAATCCTGGACAAAATGACTCTAATAAGCTGCTTCTTTTTATAATGAACCAACAACAAACAACAGCTTGGTGAATCATACACTACATGACAAAAGTCTTGTCATCAATCTCAGTTGTAAGAACAACAAATAATAACTTGACTTCTAGCTGATCATATGGAAAAGTAGAAGGTCTATTTTTACGATGAATCATCTGTTGAACTGCATCCCAATAATACTGCAATTGAACCCACATGGACCCAAGACTCTGACAAAAATCAGTCAAGTTTGGTGAAGGAAAAATCCTGGTTTGGGGTTACATTCAGTATGGGGGCATGCGAGAGATCTGCAGAGTGGATGGAAGCATCAACAGCCTGAGGTGTCAAGACATTTGTGCTGTCCATTACATTACAAACCACAGGAGAGGGCAAATTCTTCAGCAGGATAGCGCTCCTTCTCATACTTCAGCCTCCACATCAATGTTACTGAAAGCAAAGAAGTTCAAGGTGATTGTCCAGCCCAGTCACCAGACATGAACATTATTGAGCATGTCTGGGATAAGATGAAGAAGGAGGCATTAAAGATGAATCCAGAGAATCTTTGGTAGTCCTGCAAGAACATTTTCTTTGCCATTTCAGATTACTTAATTTAATTATTATTTAATTAAATAATTAAAAATCAAGGCATGATCATATTTTATTTTAGTAAAATAAGCCTAATCTAGAGGCCTTTACTTTCATATAAGCCACTTGTGAAACCAAATGATCAACAAATAATGTTGTTGTATTTTGCACTGTCGTTGTAAATGGACTTTGCACTGTCTGGAGCCAGAACCTAAGCTTTTCATATATCAGAGTACACATGCTTCTGATAATGTGACAATAAAAGTGATTTAAACTAGAAATTATTATTATAGGGGACTACTTTTGTCAGGTAGTGTTGTGCAAAAGAACATTGTGATAATCCATTAAAGTACCTTTATATTTACACACAACTAATCATTCAAATGAATCTGTTCTCAATTGAAGTGAAAACAGAGCACAATGACTCAGTTCTTCTTAGTGAATCAAACACAGTGAGATGTATTTTTCATATGGACACTAGTGTGTGTTGTAGGCTAAATATTAATGAATAACCAACTAACAGAATTGAGTTGAGTTTGTGCAGCGTTCGGCTGAGCGTTTACCCCCTTTTTGACTTTGATTCCAGACAGTTGGAGAGATTGTAAAGGCAGAATCTCTCTTTTATTTTAGGATTTGGCCAGAGCACTGACCCGCTGTTATGCCAGACAGCACATCTAATTCTTCCAATTGACAGGACTGACACGAGCCAAAGACACTGACGATGAGGATGCAGAAAGAAATTCAAGGGCAAAAAAAAAAGAAAGAGAAAGATAAATAGAAAAAACAGTCAAACTAAGTGACGACAAAACAGAGGAAAATGGTGAACTGAAGTGGCTACAAGCTGTTCCACTGATCTCCACATGAATGTCCCTTTTTTAAAAAACCCTGGTCTGCAATTTCCAGTTTAATAGCAGTGCCTGAGGCGATAATATGATAATAGGCTTGCTATCACCCAGGGCGAACTTTTCTCTGCCACGGAGAGGCCTGCCCCGTCCTGCCGGGAGCCCTTTGATTAACGAGCCACGGTAATCCCGGACACGCAGTACGGACTTGGGACAGGCGCTTTCATTTGTGTGCTGAACACAAAAGACACAGGTGTAATTGTTGCTTTTGCCGCCAGTGATTAATACGCATTCGAGTCCTCTACAACCAAAATGAACTTAATCATCTTATATCACACCATGGTGAAATTTAAACAAACAACAAGACCAAAAACAAGCGTCAGTTGCCTTTATCTGGTTTTTGGATTTGTGTTTTTGCCAAACCCGTTTTCTTGATCTATTTATTTAAACTTCAGGTCGCCTCGACTCTGACTGTTTTAATGAACTCCACCTTCTGTCTGTGAGAAAAACACGCCATTCTCAACCTGTTTGGGTTGCTATCGCTAAAAACAGTTCGTCCAGTCGCGAGGTGACATCTGTTTCGGATTTTGGGATGACGACACCCTGGAGTTCGTGCTGATGGTTTGTGGAAATGCAAACAGCAAGTGTCCCTCTTTTCTGATTACATACGCAATCAGTTCAGTTATCACTCGTTCTATCAGAACATCCAGGAAAGAAGTATTTGTGTCGTCAATCTAAACCAAGACCAGATTTTTAACGATCAAATCAAGTACTTGAGGATAAATATTGATATAGCCAAAGAAAATATTACTCTAGTAAAAGTATTCAAAGTTTTAATTGAATGAAGGTATTATAAATGTAACTGTTTTTGTACATGACTGTTAAATAAATCAATAATCCTCAAAGCTGAGTGGGTAAAACATCTGTATCTATTCTAAATTACTGTAAACCATGGCTTCAAGGTGGTTATTGCTTTTATAAGACAGTTGTTTTATATATGTAGCTGATTTCACAAAATAAAACTATGCATTTCTTAGGCTCAAAGCTGATAGCGAAATGATTGCCAAGCAACAGTGTATGTTTATAGAGGATTTTACAACAGCCTAAAATGACCGGAACAATTCAATTATTACCTAAACTTGTGTTCCACAGCTGAAGAAAACTTAAACTGGAGAATCATTCTAAATAGATCATCGAGATCAGTGAATCTTTACCTGGAGACCTACTCTGGATGAATCATTTGAATCAGTGAACCTTTAACAAGAGACTGGCTCTGATTCAATCATTTCCATTACTGAATCATTAACTGGAGACTCATTCTAAATGGATCATTTGAATCAGTGAATTATCACCTGTAGACTTGCTCTGAATGGATCATTTTAATCAGTGAGCCATTAATTGGAGGCTTTCTCTGCTCTAATCGGTTAAATAATTGAATCATTAACTGGAGACTCACTCTAAATGGATCATTTGAATCAGTGAGCCATTAGGTGCGTTCGCCTTCTTGCAGCGCTGTGCAGACCTTAAAGCTGCGCAGAGTCTTAAAGCAATGCATGCCGGTTAGAAATTTTATCTGTCACTGTCACATGTGGCTTTAAAGTACTGTGACAGCGCTCCGAGATCAGACGACTGATACAGCTGGTGCAGCATATGAAGGGCGATGACGACACTGATATTACACAATTGGCTGAGTTCACGACATGACAACAACCACGTGTGTTCCGGGTTTATTATTGGATAACTTCCTTCTCACAAATTTCCAAAAAACCATTAACTTTTTATACCATCTCCATTCTGAACTAATCATGCTTATTAAAAGACTACAAATATTTTACTGCAGTATCATCTTTTGTTAAATAATTTGTTCAAAATGACTAGATTATTTGCAGATTTATTCAGCCTTTTTTATACAGACTTCTGTATTCAGCTAAACGGTTTAAATGATATATTTTAGTAAATAACCTGAATATTAACTCAAATAAGTCTTGCAGACTTTTAATAAAATCATTAATTTATCATCATTGATCCTGACACCCCTATAAAGATTTCTTAACATATTAAGTTAAAAATATTTTATTAAATATAAAATATATCATTATAAAATATATTTTTCCTGTCAAGCAATGTATGAAAAAATGTAAAAAGTGACATTGATGTACTTTCTCTTTCTGTGAAATTTCTCATAAGTTTGGCTCACTTATTTTGGTCCTTTTGTTTAATCTATTTGGATTAAAGTGCCTTTTAAAACTGCTTTCATTGTCCAAAATAAGTGTAATAATTGTTTAAAACTGAATCAAAACACCCTGTTTTGGGTTTTACACTAATATATATTGGAAAGTTTTATATCTTTAAATGTAAAAAAAAATGTAAATATTTTTTAGCATATTCAAACAAGAACCGAAACAGTATTGACATCTTATTTAACATCTAGTTCAACATCTAGTAACTTAAAGACTGATGTTTAATCTCCTAGAACTTGTGCTTATTGTTTTGTGTTTTCTAGGCCTATTCTTGGATATTTGTTTCCTTTTTATGTGCCCTCTCGTTTATCCCTTATTTCTCATGCGTTTGTTATATACGCTACATAAATTTGATTCATAATTCCCTTGTTTAAAAATAAACTATAGTTTGTAGAGACAGTATTTTTTTTTTATTTGTACTGTAAATCTTTTGTTGTTATTGCAATAAATGATCATGCAGTCATGATCGGTCATCATGACTGCAGCAACTTTAGGCCCACCTGCGCTCGGTTAATCTCGTTGATCACCGGCTGCAGCCATGCTTCATGTCGAACGCACCTTTACTCTGAACAGATGATTTGAATCAGTGAGCCATTGGAGACTTGCTCTGATCAAATAATTTCCATCAGTGAATCATTACCTGGAGATTCACTCTAAATGGATCATTTAAATTAGTGAATCATCCACTGCAGAACTGCGCTGAACGAATCATTTGAATCAGTGAGCCATTAAAAATAGACTTGCTCTGATCAAATAATTCCTTCGTTGAATCATTAACAAAAGGACTAAGCCGAAAAGAAAATGAATTAATGAAAGAATTATTAACTGGAGACTCACTGTGATTGGATCATTTGAATCAGTGAATCATTTTCTGAAGAATTGCTCTGAATAGATCATTTGAATCAGAGGGACTTTCATCAATTTGTCATTTTTTTCCAAAATAAAAAACATTGTGCAAAAGAGTCACCTACTGTACGACTGAGGTCCTAGTGGGTAAACTAATATTCATATGAAATTTTAAAATATAAAAAAATACTTCATGGTCATTTTGAGAAGAACACTTGAGTAAATATAAACTTTTTAATCTGTTTTTTTTATCAGTTTTTTTATTTTATATAAAATATCTGTAAAGTGTCAGCACTCAGCAGCACACACACTCTTGAAGAACGTAGTACTGTAAAAGAAAATGATATAACTCTATGTTTTCGCATTGTTGCTAAATGCCATGTTGTTGCCCTGTTCATTGTTGTTATGAATGTTATAATCAGTGTTGTTTTAGCTCCAGTGGCGTGCTTACTGAAAACATTGCTGCTTGTTCACGATTGTTACGGATGTAGTTTCAGCTTAGCACTGGGCAGTGGATTGTTCTTTTTTCAATATGCCTCCTTTTTTTTCCGGCGCATTCGGTTCATTCACGGCATTAATGTGTGTGAAGCGGTCCTGCTCGGAGGCCGCAGTCAAGCATGTCAACAACACCGTTTCCAAAGTCGTTTTTGCATGGGATTACCTAGAACTTTCTAAAGACTTGCTCTAATTCATGTGCATCTTCACTAAGCTCTTCACCCAGTATGCGGCTGGCGAATGTGAGTCAAATTAATTATCTTTTTTCACTGAATGCCTTCTAAATCCCAGATTAGCCCTTCTAAGTCAGTGTTCAATTTATGATCTATGGTTTTAATGAGGCGCTGGGCTGCATAACCTGCAAAATATGAGAGAGGAGAGAGAGAGGGGAAGGAAACAGTCAATGCATTCATAACATACGAATGTTTGTGTCAGTGGTAAAAGGTGATGTTCAGGTTTACCTTTATATGGTGTTTGCAGCTGTATCAGCATTTTAAATGCATTAGCTAAATGAATGTTTCATGAAAAAGCAGGTTGTGTGGTAATTTAAAATAACCTAATATTGTTTAATATCTTCTAAGGTCAGAAAATGTTGTAATTTTGTATGAATATGCATTTAATATTAAAGGGGAAATGAAACAGTCTGTCAAGTTTACCTTATTTTATACAATGGTTTTCGTTTTAATGAAAAAATAAATAAATATATATATATGAAACAAACTTGATTAATGTAACAATTTAGCAGAAAACAGCATGTTTTACTATAGCTTTTAGACCTATGGCGCCGCCATCTTGGAGTATCGCTGTGTCTGACTTCACAAGGTAGGTTCTCTTCCCTCAGCTGAACAGATACAGTGGAATTAATGGACTGAACACGGAGACTGCAAAGCCTAATTTAACACAATTCGTGAAGTTGTGGACATGGAGCAGGTGCAAATACAAGCATCAGATGTGTCTAAATATATATATATATTAGCGCTGTCAAAGTTAGTGCGTTAACGCATGCGATTAATTTGAAATAATTCACGCGTAAAAAAAAAATTCACACAATTAACGCAGTTGCACGTTTTTTTTTACTTCCTGTTGTGGTGGACGTGTGTTTAACATGCAATAAATGTGGATAAGACCAACGAAGAACCTTTTGAAGGCAAGTTTCAGTATAAAACAATTAGTCGCATCACCAGGCTATCCAAAGTTTCATGCAATTTCGGGTGTTTCATTTTTAACTTTCGACTTCTGTTGTAAGTTGATACCGCATGGCGAACAGAAAGAAAATCCTCCGCATTTCGTGACTTGGTGTTCCTTTAAGGTAATAAAATCACTGCTTAGGCTACACGGTAGAATTTTATTAAGAGTATAATCTTAATCATATTAAAATCGGAGTATTGGTGTCTTATGTAAATGTGCTCAGAAAGTCTCTGGTGAAGTCGCGAGCTGTCAAAGCAGGGCCGGAGTGGGACTCTTTTTCAGCCCTGGAGTTTCAAGCCTCAGACCGGCCCACCTCAGTTCACCACTGACTATATTAAAATAAGGTTATTTCCAATTCAGTTTCTAATTACACTATCACGTCTTCTTTTGAGAAAACAGCTCTTTTAGAACTTCAAATGTTCAACAACCCTTACAGTATTATGTCTTAACAATAAAAATGAAAAAAAAAAAATTGTTACTCACACAAGGACCGAACCCAGGTTGGCCGCGTCAAAAATCTAACGTACTAACCACTGTACCACAACAGCTGTATGTTTAATGGTGACTTATCTAGTTATATCATCATTAACCTGCATCCTGCTCACGAGGCTACGAGAAAATAGATAAAAAGAGCAGAGCTGCGGTAAAATAATGAATAAGAAGGCTGTGGTCAAGTAAATAATTAAATTATTTTTAAAAAGTGTGACTGCTGAGAGCAACCGATTCTGGAACTAGGGACACCGGCCCTCACGGCCAAAAAACGGACCGGCCCACCGGGAATTCTCCCGGTCCTCCCGATTAGCCAATCCGGGCCTGATCCGAGGAGTGAGGTTTACGCGACCACCAGCTGGCTTCGGTTACATAAGGGCAAATATAGATGACTAAAACCTCATTTACTCATTTTACTCATACTTTTTATCATTTATGATGTCCAAGGCATTGATATTAATATTAAATACTACTTTTGTTCCTTTATTAGCCTTTTCTCGCCTGTTTACTGGGTTAAAAATCTTACATTATTCCATCTCCACCTGCTGGTGAAAGCTAGAGCAGCTAGCGATCTTCACTCTGCAATCTATTGCTTCTCCTGCAGTTCCCGGATGTAATGTTGAATTTTATCAGTCGAATTTGATCCACTGAATTTATGGAAGCGAGTATTTGAACTGAAATAAAATGAACTGAAAATTACCTTTTGAATATTATACATCGTATTTTTAAAGGGTATTGAATATTTTGTAAGTGAAATCTGAAAATTGAATATGAATTATTGCATTTTTAAGTATGAAAACGTGTTTGAAATATTTTTCGTTGAAATATTCACAGCTTAAATAAACAGATATGTTAAATTTCAGGACCTTAAAATACAAACCCTGGAATTCAAGTCATTAAAATGCAAGAACTTGTTAATACGGAGTATTATTTTTTTCAGTTTGTGATATTCAACAAGCTTTTAATTCAAGACATTTGACATTGATTTTGTTCCATAGAAATCAAGGTCCTAATAATGTCATTTGAAAGAGTAAATAAACAGGTATAGGCTAAACACTGGTATGCAAAACTACATTATATTTTTATTGTATGCATTTTAATCAATAAATAAAAACATGGAAGGCATTTGCCTTCACTTTTAGGTGCAAGAACGAGTACGTGAAGTGATTATAGCCTACATATATGTTCTTTATACTGATCTGCTGACCTGTGGCTCGTCGCTGGTTCAGGTGTGTGCGCGCCGCGCGCCGGCCAGGGCGAGTGCATACGGGACGGGCCGAGGAAACCCGAATCCCCGTGTTGCTTGTGCATTATTCACGGGGCCTCTTGCGGTTTCGTCTCGGGATTGTCTCTCGGCCTGTAACCCAATCCTCCGCTTGCACGGTTCCCCAGAGGGAATCCAAGTTCACTGTCACACCACTTCTCAGGGAAAGCGAGAGATGGAGAGGTGGAGGAGCGGTCAGCAGCTCTGCATTGATTCGGCGTTTCTGTCCGCGAATGAACGTCCGCGCGCACGTCAATCAGGCGTCAGATAGAAAAGAGCGGGAAATCAGACTCTTCAGGCATTTTGACCGCGTGTTTTCAAAATGAATGTATCCTGATTGGCGTTAACGATAGCATTACTATTGCGACTGCTCATTAAATATTAAACGGTTGCATCACTTTTAATTTGTTCATACTACAGATAACAATGCTATAACATTTAAGACTTGGTGAGTAAAACAGAGGACAACACTTACCTATATATAGTTTTACCTGCATGTTTAGGTTAAAGTATATAAAGTTTTTTTTTTATAGCTATTATGTAAAATTATATATATATATATATATGGCGGTGCGGTGTGTGTGTGTGTATATATATATATATATATATATATATATATATATATATATATATATATATATATATATATATATATAAGATAGATAGATAGATACTGTATAAGTAATTTATAGATAATGAATTCATATATTATTTTTTTACAATAGTTTGTTTTTATGTAATTATAATTATATTATCACATTTTTATGATTAAAATATGTACTTTTTTTTTTTTTACAAAATAAACAATTATTTTTAGCAATATTTTATATAGTGCCTAAATGGGTTGATAAATTTTACATTTAAATTTAACAACCCATTCATTTACAATATTACTGCTAATATATATTCCTTTTAATGCGTTTTTTAATCCCCATAGTATAAATTTTTCACAATGGATTATAGGCCTACCTTTGTTTTAGGTACTAATTTTATTTGGCGTAACTTTAGTAGTTAATTTACTTGGGGTGGGCTTTAATTAGTTGTCAAGCTTTATAATTTTTAATAGTTTGTCTTAGTAAAAAATTAATAAATTTAAATCTGACTTTTTAAATACATAGATGATCAAAATCTCCCAGAAATTGTCCATGTATTTATTAGTAGCCTATATATTTTTTATTTTCCACACATTCTCGCAGTATGGAGACAGTGTGCTGAGCGCGCTTTCCCTCTGCTTCCCCATGCCGTGAGCAGCTCTCTGGGCCGCGGGGCTCTTCAACATCAAACGAGCCATGAACACACGAGACACCGGCAAACGGGGGAGAACCGGGCCTCCATCTGCGCTCAGACAGCTGGCATCAGCAAACTAACCACAAAGTGCCTGGATTTACACACAACATCTCTTAAAGCCGCCCGACACACTGCAAACTTTGTACTCGTCAAACCATCCACATCGGTAACTCATTCTGTAAAAGCTCGTATAAAGTTTTTTTTTTTTAAACCCATGAAGTAATGAAGCACGACACGGAGGTGTACAGCATTAGCGTCTTTTATTTCGATTTCTTTTTTTAGTTTTTTTTTCTCTCATTTGTCGTTGCATAGGAAATGCACATCTTGCTTTTTAGTAATCAATGGAGGTGGACACTAATGGCTCCAAGAGAAAGAGAGGCATGGCACTACACACAAAAAACAAACAAACAAACAAACAAAAACAAGGAAGAAAAGTTCAGAGAAAGAACCCAAAAAGCAAACAAAATCTTTCACAGCTCAAATATACAGAAGCTCCGTGGAACTACTTAATGGAGCTGGTACTAATAATACAACGTGAACTTTTCAGGAAATGTATTAGAGGCACAAGGTTTTGTTTATTTTTTATTACATTTTTACAATTTTTATCTAAAACGTAAGTATGTATAGGGTGATTCTGCGGTGTGGGATGGAGATGTATGGGATGCAACCAACGCACCTTCATGATGATTACTGTAGTAACTATTTTACGGTAAAATTGTCAAATTGGCGGGAAATTCGATTGAATTCGTAGGCACACCTGATGGTTGAACAAGATCTCACGGCAATTCGTAACTTTATGATTTAGTGGCTAATTCGCATGAATTCGTTCAATGTAATTTGTAAATTTATGTACGATTTGCTCATCCCCCAATGATGGTTGGGGTTAGGTTCCATGTGTCCTTTTTAAAATCGTACACAGGAATTAGCCACTAAACTGACAAAACGTAAAATAGTTACGTTTCCTTGTGAGATCAGGCTGGATGGTCAGTTTTAGCCTGGGAGCTTCTTTTGTAATAAATGAAAAATAAATGTACATATTTTTGTACAAAACTAATTTTTGTGTCAAATTGTATGTTTTCATAAAAATCTAATTCGTAGTCTGTGAGTTTGGATCAAATAAAGATGTTTGCAATTGTAAAAATAATATGTATTTGTACAAATTAAATTGTACGTTTTTGTAAAATGCATATTTTGTACTAATAAAACCACACGTTTGAATATATCAAACTGGGTAAAATGTTTTAAATGTTTCATAACATTTGGATTGTATTTGTTTGTAGGAAACAATATATTATTGTATGAAACAATATGCGCATTTTCTTACAAATCAAATCAAAATATTGCACAAATAATTCATTTTTTATGAATGCAATTTGGTTATGTACACATCAAACTTATTTTCTTGATCAAATTGTAAATGAATGTTTCCCGACCCTGTTCCTAAAGGAACACCTACAGTACACATTTTCAACCTCTTCCTTAATCAAACACACCTGAATCAACCCATCAGAACATTAGAAGAGACTCCAAAACCTGAAGCTAATGGGTCAGATAAGGATCACATCCAAAATAGGTACTGTTGGTGTGCCCCTAGGAACAGGGTTGTGAAACCCTGATGTAGGATATCATAAATTTTCTTACAAATAAAATCAAAATATTGCGCGAGAAATTAATTTTTGTTTGAATAAAATTTTTTTTGTAGGGTTGGGTGCCTCGCCACCTTTTTAAAACCGCATATTTTTATACGACTAAAGTCATACAAACTCATTCGAATTAGCCACTAAACTGACAAAACATAAATAAGATTTCTAGATAGGAGACATCCAAAATATGTATATTTATATTTGGGAAACACTGATGTAGCAAATCATACATTTTCGTACAAATGAAATCGTACAAATTCGTAAGAAGTCGCCATCTCATAAAATAGTTACAGTTTGTCATGAGATCAGGTTGGAGACATGATTGATGATGATGGACATGAAGATTTGGAGCGGTGGAGCTAGATGAAGGTGTCTTGTAACATCACGCCACAGATTCATGTTTAATCTTTCACGCAAACCACCAGGATTGTCTTTTTTTTTTTACAATTAGGGCCGCAGTGCTGGTTAATTTCATTAACAAGGATCTTTCAGAACTCTTGTTGAACGTCCTCAAACTACACACACAAGCACATCTGTTTCTTTAAAGTGGTTTTACAATTCAAAAACACCTCTGTCATCTTTTATTAATGAACATAAACCCTTTAATTGTGAACATTTGCTGTATGTTTTAGTATAATGGATAGCTATTGGGAGACTTTATGTTGGATTTGATTGGTTGTACTGTAAGAGTCTAAACACTCTCCCTGATGTTTGAACCTGACACATTTGGCTCCGGTCTCTAGAAACATAAGGCGGTTCTTCTTAGTGAATCTAAACTATTACCATTGAATTTTAATTTTCAAAACGATTCTTTGAGACAGAGCTTGTAATTCAGAAATTAACAATGTGAATCGTTTAGCTTCATTTTTGAAAGATTGACTCAGATAAATCAGAAAACAGAAGTGTATCAAATACACAGATTAACTTCCCCTAAAATCATTCAAATGAATCTGTTCTTTTTAGTGAATCATAGACAGTGTTAATAGAGTACTTTGATTCCTGAATGAATGACTCAGTTAAGCAAACGTTGTGACCTGTGTAGTCCAATTCCAGAAAAAAAAAATCATAATGGCACTCTGAAGGAACTCTAAGGTTTGAAATCCCCCAATCCCCCAATGAAAAAACTGTGTGAACAGAGTATTATTTTAGCAAAACCTAATCCATGCCAATTAATCCCTGAACGAATGACTCAAACATGAGCTGAAAACTGTGGAGTTTGATTCCATCAAGAATGACTCTAATGAACCAGAACAGAGCAATCGATGTAAACTGATTTGTAAACAAATGACTCAGTAAATAAACTGTTAAATCTCGAGCTGATGACTTTTCAAGACATTTCTTCTAAGTGAATCAAATACACAGCTCAACATCAGTCCTGTTTCTCCCATTTTTTCTCAAATGTTTTTTTTAGAGAATCCTAAACAGCAGTTAAATTGTAGGTTAACAAATGAAACTCAAATGAATTTGTTAAATAAGTCACCTCTTAGTAAGCGAATCAAATTTACAGCTCAACTTTGTCTAATTCTCAGAAATACTACTTGATTTAGTCAGTTTATTGTGAACTTAAAAACTTTGATTCTGAAACAAATGGACTATACACTGTATCCCGTTTAGTCTAATGAACTGAAAATATTGAGCAGGTGACTCCTCAAATCATTTTTTTCTAAGTGAATCAAATACACAGGTCAACGTTGCTCCTATTCCTTCCATTATTATTAAACTGTAATGGAACATTACATTACATTATTACTCAAATTGTTCTGTTCAGAGAATCAAAAGAATCACTAATATTGTAATTTGATTCTTGAATGACAATGAATCAAACACTCTGAATCTCAAATGAATTTGATAAATGGGTCATCTCTTAGTGAATCAAATACACAGCTCAAAATCAGCCCTGTCTCTTCCATTACTACTCAATTTTTTTCTGTTCAGAAAATCATATGAATCACTAATATTGTACTTTGATTCTCGAGTGATTGAATCAATCAAAAACCCTGAATCTCAAACGAATTTGATAAGCGAGTCACCTCTTATTAAGTGAATCAAATACACAGATCAACATCAGCCCTGTCTCTTCCATTACTACTCAAATTGTTCTGTTCAGAGAATCAAATGAATCACTAATATTGTAGTTTGATTCTCCAATAATTGAATCAATCAAAAACCTTGAATCTTAATGTTTTTTTTTATAAACAAGTCACCTCTTATTAAGTGAATCAAAAACACAGTTCAACATCGTTCCTGTTCCTCCCATTATAACTTAAACTGTTCTATTCAGAGAATCAAACGAATCACTAATATTGTAGTTTGATTCTTGAATGATTGAAAGAATCAAAAACTCTGAATCTCAAATAAATGAGTCACCTCTTAGTAAGTGAATAAAATACACCGCTCAACTTGGTCCAGTTGGCAGAAAAACAAATCTTTTGTCAACCGAAAAACGTGGTTTCCCAAACTATTGACTCAAATAAGTCAAGTTTGAGAACACTCTAGCCAAACCTTCACGACTGTTGTTGGAAATAATGGATATACTGAGGGCTACAGCAGAGCATGGATCAAAACCCCTACATTTTTGTGGATGTAAAGCACTTATCAATGACTCGGTTATGCCATAATACTTCAATGAATGGACTGGAGGTTCTTGGAGGGTTGGTAGCAGAGCTAGCTAGTCATGTTTATATCAGCTGATTATGGAGGCGCATGCAGTTTATAGTGTGTGGTTACTGAACAGTTATACTCAGAAAAGGCTAGTGGTGTTGAGGAAACCGAACGGATTACAAACTGTTAATTGGTTTCGATATTCAGAGCGAGATATAATACAGTTTTCTTTTTTTTTTTCACAGGCACTACATTAGATCTTCGTAAATACATCAGGTAAAATGCTGGTTTGCGTTTAGTTTTCATTACTCTTGTCGACTCCGATACAAGATCTTTAAAAAAAGAGGAAGGCAAAGGTGCAAGTACCAGACTCTGATTAGGTTAGCGTGTCGTCAGTGCATAGTTTTCATGCGGATTACGCTGCTATGCCATCAGAAAGCAGGCTCATTTTCCGGTTAGCCTCCGTTTTTAGCAAGATTTAGCACCTTGTATAGAAACCGCTCGGTGCAGTTAAGCCACCTGCCGCTGATGGGGTTAGAGGATGAAGATGACGATATGTTTACCCATGTTTAATGGTATTCTGGGTCTTGCTGATGCTAACATGTTAGCATAACGAAAAATGGCATGGTCTACCTGTAGTCAAATCTTCCAGAGCAGTGAAAATGGACATATGCATGATTAAACAGTTTCGTTTTTTTGGCTTTTTACACTTCATGATTGATATTTACCCTGATATATAGCCGAGATTCTGCCTTAAACCATCCAATTCTTAGTTCCTGCTTTGAAGAAAAGTTAGCGATAGATCAACAAGGCCCACAAAAACAGGCACATAAAAATGATAAAGGCTTGCGGGGCCTTTATTTAACCCTGTTTCAGGACTACCAAACTCATAAAATGTAAAAATGATGATGCTAACGTAGGAACATTGATTAAGGAGCATTTTGTTCCGACTAGATTTTCACATCATGAATTGCATGATATAATTTGGGTGAACAAAACCGGACAAAGTGATGTTGAAAAATTATACATTTACATGACAACAATGGGCTAAAAGTTATCATGAACATCATTTTTAAAAGTCTGCGCAACAAAAATAGGCCCATTTTTCACGTAAATTTAAGTGCATAAATGCCACAACGATCCACAAAAATAACCAAAAATGTAGACGGTGGTTTAGAAAAAACTGAAATTCAGGCCCCTAAAAGGTGTTGTCATGTAAATGAATGGGAAAACATTGAAAAGTTCATTCGATTTCATCTAAAACAATGTTGTGTAAATGCCCTATAATGCAGTGTGAAATCCCAAAAAGACTTCTAAACAAAACTGTTCACATTCTGTCAGATGTGATCTGTAATATTATGCTTATTTAAACCATGAGTGTCCAAACTTCGTCCTGGAAAGCTGGTGTCCTGCAGAATTTAGCTTCAACTTGCCTGGACACACCTGCAAGGATGTTTCTAGAAAGCCTAGCAAGAGCTTAATTAGCTATCCCAGGTGTGACTAATTAGGATTGGAACTTAACTTTGCAGGACACCGGCCCTCCAGGACCCATACCTGCTAACATTTGTCTCTTAAATTCCAGGAGACTGGTGTGTTAGGGATGTGCGTTTGTCTGAATAACACAGTTGAGGACTGTGGTGTTAGTAACAGTACTATAGACCGGGTTTCAAGCGGCCATTGTGATCGGATAAGTACTATGCCAAAGTTGGAGACCCAGGGATGTACAGACTCTACCAAAAAGCTGAGGACAAAGGAGGAGGAGGGAGAAATAACAAAACCGGGGGAATGGCGGGAGATGGGTCTGGAATACGGGAGACTCCTGGGAAAAACAGGAGTGTTGGCAGGTATGCCAGGACCGAGTTTGGACACCCGAGATTTAAACAGTTTGAACAAAAATGGAAGGAAAATTCAAAGAATAATCTTTTTTAAACTAACCGTTGATCTTTTTAGTGTCTCAAACCAACTTGTTCCTGTGAGTTACGCTTTGCAATCAGGCCCTAGAGCCTTGCTTTTTCACGAAATGTAAAACGGGGCGATCGCGGACGACCTTCCTGTCATTTAACGTCTCTCGAGTGTCTCTGTGTGTGTGGGTGGTGGAAGAAAGATGAAGAAGTTGAAAAGAAAAAAGAATCATGTTGCATATCAAGCGGTTTATTTTCCTGCATGGAATGGTGAACACAAAAAGATGCCTAGATGCATTTATAATAGGGGCATCCTTTGGCCGTCTATGTCATTGTCTTCTGCCTAAAACTAATTTTAAAATGCATAAAAACGCTCTCTTCTTACCAACATCCTCAGAAGTATCTAGATTTAGCTTCATCAACACTGATGCAACAAATAACCTTCAAAACATACAGCATACTTGTAACATCCATTTACAATGGGGTTTTCACCTCGGCATCCTACACTTTTCAAGCATAGGAGTACTTCTATACCATCGAAAGAAGAAATAAGTCCTTAAATACATACAAAAACGAAAAAGGAAAGCAAAAAGAAATAAAACAAACAAAAAATAATAAAGAGGAAACAGGAAGTTTTCAACTTAAATCCAGTTCCCCAGAGGACAAACAAAACCAGTTCTATTTATGTGGCCTTAATACAAACAATCAGAAAAATTCACAACACTAGTTTTTTTCCTCATTTAATCAATGTTACAAAAGTCCTGCATTATAAAATAGGGCAGCTTTAAAATCAGTGTAATTAATAAAACTATACAATATACAAACATCAAATCTCCCATACTCAGGTGCGTCCGCCCTAAATCTCATATCTAATCGATTCACTTTGTTCGCCTCTCCCGCGCGTCTTGTACCAAAAAACTAAATTACACACACACAACACGAGAACAAAACAGACTGCCCAAACTATTGCTTGAAATTCTTTTTCTCGGTTTTTTTCTTTCTTTAAAAAGGGTGCAATTTTGTCATTATCTTACACACGCACAGCCAATCTCGCTGATTAGATGCCAGGCTGCTCCAAACAAGGTTTTCGTGACAAAAAAAATATCGTGCAATCGTGTTTCCCTTCGCTCTTTTAAGCCCTGGAAGCTTTTTTTTTTTTGTTGATTTTTAATCATTTTTTAATATATATTTAGTGCAGACGATTAAGAAAGTAATGCCCAACTCATTTCTAAAAAGGGTAGGCAAGAACAATGACCGAAATAAGTAATAAATCACGCTAAAAAAAGAAAAAAAAAGAAAACCCACACAAGTTTAACTACTAAATCATCATCATCACATCAGATGTCCGGGAAAAACTATTTCCCAAATATATACGCGATAGAAAATAACACCAAAAAATGTACAATTAAAAAAAAAATCTGGGCTTTTTCAAATCCTGGACGTGTTCGCTCTTGCGTGTTTGTGATGGAAAGCAAGTTTCCTCGTTTTTAAGGCTCGATTATGACCGAAAAACAAATTGCGTGAAACCCAAGTGAGGCTGATCAATGGCGTTTTCTCGTGTCATGGGCATGAAAAACACTGACGCACAGCCACTTGACCTGTCAAGTGCTCACTTTGGTGGGTGGTAAAAATGAAAACACGACAAAAATAAAAATGACTACATGAGTGCAAGCAGGTATTGCATATTAATCTTTTCCTCGTTATTCATCTCTGGGAACGAAAAAGAAAACAACACAGGAAGACTGAAAAGAAAAAAATAAAGAAGTAGTCGTCATTTAGAAATTGCAAAACATCCATAAATATCAATGACACTAGTGTTAAATTAGAGAGAAAAAAAAACACTTTTGATTGACTTTCGACTGATTGAAGTGTAAACGATGGGATTTTCCAAGCGCTCGACGACCACTGGTGGTTAAATGGAGAGTAATACTGCGTATTAACATTAGTAATTTCACTCTCTCCAAGTTACCACGACACGCAAAAGGGTGAAAAGGTAAAAAAATAGTCTCCACATTGCAGCTTGTGCAATAATTCCGAACTAACCATCGCTCAAGGCACATCGATGTGGAATTGTTCGTGCAGGGACGATGAAGTGCGTACGTTGCATGAAAATGATTGTTCTGTTGGGAATAAAGGAGGAAGGGAGACGTCAGAATAGAAATGACGACAAGCTAAGAAGAGTCAGAGAGATGTTTAGCTGGTTGATTGTGAGAACAGCAGTAAAAACACCCTTTTTTTAAAGGGACCAAACAAATACTTGATCGGCAAGTGCCCGATGTTGGGATTACAATATTTCCACACTACTTTAAACTCTACGTAATCTATGTAAAAATTTGTCACTAACACTAGAACATGCAGATTATTATTTCTTTTTTATTTTTCGTAACTTTACTGAGCTTTGATCGACGGTGGATGAGACTGTAAGCGTATATATATATATATTTATTTATATATATGTTTCATACAGGAAACGAACGAAAAACTAACTCAAAAAAAGAACGGAAATTGCATGCAAGGGAAGCTTTCGGATCTTCACATTTTTTGCGCAACAGTTTTTGAAAGTGTTGGCAAGGAAGTTAGTTCGATAGTCGCTTGTTGTGTTCACATTCGGACAAATTTAAAGCGATGGTTTGTCTGAAATTTTTAATTTTTTTTCCTCAGTAGAACGTTAAAGAAGATTTGTAGCTAAAACTGTGGTTTTCAGTGATTTAGTGAAGTCACTAGCCATGTTTCCACCTATTTTTACGTGCATTGAAAAAATGCTTCATAGAAACACCAGGGTGTGGATACATTTTGAAAATGTGCAAAAAAAATCCTTATGCACTTAAACAGTTTATTCGATGAGAAAAAATGTGCATAAACGACAACGAAGACACATTTAACTAATTTTATCTTATGTTTTTTCGCAAATGTTTTATGTGATATTCCAGTTTTGCAAACAAGTCTCCTAGCAGGCACAGATTGAAGTTATATCCCAATCGTGGGATGTTGTATTTTGTAGGAAATGAAAATCGGGTTGAGGTCAGAACCCAACATCAATGTTTAACGTCAGACAGGCATTGCATTTAGGTTACTTTTCAACGCAACCTAAAAACAACAAAATATCAACGTCTAATGATGTTACAGCTTGACGTTGTGTGGACGTTACCAATATGACGTCTATCAGACGTAGGATTTTGGTTGCCATACTTAATGAATAAATGTCAGTATTTCACGTCAATATGACGTTGGTTTAAGATGTTGGCTTGACGTTGGATTTTGATTACTTTCCAACACAACCTAAAATCAACAAAATATCAACGTCATTTCACGTCGTTATTGGACATCAAAATAACATTGTCCTAAGACACTGGTGACCTAAATCTAGCCAAATATTAACGTCTTTTGATGTTGTGTGTCTGCTGGGCTAATTCACATCTTTGGATGGAAACAGCCAATGAATGCTGGCACTTTTAGAAGTAAAAAGGGTTTTATGATGGTTTTCAGTTCTACTTTATAAGTATTCCGTTTCACTTTACAATGTATCATCAGGAGCAAAAAGCATTACAAATGATGCGCTTACTACTGTAAAAATAACTTACATTTTATAAATCACAAAGGACCACACTTTCAGCTAAAAATCTACTATGAGATGTTAAAAAGAAAGAAGCAATTGTATATTTTAGCCAAACTATCCCTTCAATCAGGCGATTTTTATGTTTTCCTTACATCCAAACTGCAATTTCTTTTGCGTACAGTAAATCAAAACTGCTGTAGCGTTTCGGAAACTAGAAAGTTGACGGCGATATTTCTTAAAGGGATTATTTGTTCTACAATGCTAACAAAAGATGATCAAACAAAGAAACAAACACATTTCAAAAAAACAATTACAGCTCCCCTTATTTCTCACAAGGCTATTTGTTCTATTTTTCTCTTTACATGTTGTTGTTGTTGTTATTTTTTTTTTTGTACCCCGATATTTTAGAGTCCTGGAGGTGTGAACGGACTAGGAAGAAAAATATATATATTTATATATATATACTTTTCAACAAATCGCTTCAACGATCTATCTTACAAAGATATTTAACAATCCAACATCTACCCAACAAAATTGCACTTTCCTCAATTCAGTATTCACGGTTAACCTTCCCTTGAAGTTTCTGGAAGATTGAACCTTCACTCGGCCCTTGGCGTGCCACAGACCTTCCGGCTGGGGTTTAGTAGAAACAATCACTATGACTTTCTCTCTTTTTTTTCCTCATTTTTTTTGTTAGAAAAACACAAAATATGAACATGCCTCCAAGTGGGGAGATCTCCTGTAAAATGACCTGATATCAAACATCACCGTTCATGACTTCTTCATCGCCTGCCCCAAAAATGACAAAAACAACAGATAAAAATGGGGTTGAGTCCTTGATGGCGGTGGTGGTGATGATGGCGGTGGAAGGGAAGCAAATGGTCCAGAAGACGCAATACACATTTGTTTAGATTAGTTTGTTTTTTAGCTGGTGGTAAATCTGACCCAGGCGAAACCTCCAACAGCGTCGAAACACGAGTGATTGAAAGGCAGAGCTCCGACCTCCAGATGGTTGTGGGTTCGCGACCCTTGGCCGTCGACTGCGTTTTTGATCTCGAAACGCCTCTCTTTTTAACACCACAGGCACAGAAGCGGGAAGCTCTTTGATTGCGTCATGTTACGTTTTTCCTCGTCTATCTGTGAGGGTGAACCATAAAAAACAAAAACAAACAAACGAACAGAAAATAAAAATAAAACGTGCACGTTTCCAAAACAAAAAAAAAAAATTAGGAAAACAAAAAAAAGCTCTTCGTTTTTTTTTTTTTAACTGAGCTCCACCCTCAGAAGAGCTGGACAGCTACTATATATGAATATAGGCATGTAAACCATACATATGGAAGAATACATCTGGACTATATAGATATATAGTAAGTGGGTGTAAGCGGTTCCTCTTGTTCCAGGGCTTGGCGGGGTTGTTCGGCTGGAGCCATGCTGTGGGTCTGTCCGGTACGGGGCAGCAAGTGGCTTCTCTCTGTTCAGACTGGTGTACATGTTTGCGGGTCGTACTCAGGGGAGACAGAGGGTGTGGTCGAGTGACCTCGGAGCGGCCGTGTGTCCGTGTTCGGGAGTCTTTAGCCCAGGTACCACTGCAAACGAGACAAGGCAAGAACACATCGCTAATGTTAACAAAGCAAATAAGGTCAGTGAAATAAGAGTGTTCAAGAAACAATCCACTTTTTTGAAAGCAGGCTCATTTTACAACTCCCCTAGAGTCCCCATTTCTAAATCTGTTCATACAGGTTTGTGCAAAAGTTTGGGCACCCATCTTTCTTTATAAAAGAAGAGCACAATGAAATGACATGCGGTTTCTAGTGAAAGCTAGATAATGTCATGTTTTTCACCCAGTATCTGCATATTCTGTAAAACTTTGCTAAGGAGTCAGTCCATAGGCTAAAGTTACGGCAAGGGTTGTTCAGTAGGACAATGACCCAAAGCATAGTTCCAGATCTACCAAGGTATTCATGCTCAGACATGATACAATGTTCTAGAATGGCCATCCCAGTCCCCAGACTTAAAAATCATTAAAAATTTATGGATTGATTTGAAAAGGGCGGTTCATGCTTGGCAGTCATCAAACCTGACTGAACTGGAAAATGTCTGCAATAAAATAGGCTAAAATGCCTTGAGCAAGAATTCAGGGACCCAAGAAGCAGTAAAAGGTGGCTGGCTGTACAAAAGATTGATGTCATTCATCTGTTGGGGTGCCCAAATTTTTGCACCTGTCTGTTTTTGTTGAGACTGTAGATCATTGAATCAGATTAGACCTTTAGCATCTTGCTCAACAATGACCACAGATTTTCAAGTATTTTCCAATTTAAAGCTTGACTCCTGTAGTTACATTGTGTATTAAGACCGATTGAAATTGAAAAGTTGCCATTTTCTAGGCCACAGGTGTCAAACTCAGTTCCTGGAGGGCCGAAGCTCTGCACAGTTTAGCTTTAACCCTAATTATTAAACACACTGGATCAAACTAACTGAGTCTATCAGGCTTGTTTGAAACCTACAGGTGAGCAAGTTGAAGCAGGGTTGGAACTAAAATGTGCAGGGCTGGAGCCCTCCAGGAGTTTGACACCCATGTTCTAGGCTGACATGCAGAGGAACTATACTCTCATTTTGATATTATGCAGCAGCTGAAAATAGACACCAGCAGCAAGAACACTTTCACCACCAGTCAGAATCTGTATACTATCATTAAGCTGTAAAATTAGTCGATTTGGTTTATTCATTTATTAGTCTAAAATTTGGATTGTTTGAAAAGTGGCGTTTGGAATGTTTTCAAAAGGTTTGCTTTCATCAAATGAACCTGAAATAAAACATGGTCTCGACCAACACATGAAGCAGCACAACAGGAATAATCAGAAATGTTTCATGAGAGATGAGAGATGATTTCTGAAAGGCCATGTCACACTCTGAAGACTGGAATAATGATGCTGAAAATGTTCCTTTTAATCACAGGAACGTTTAATTCCTTTTTTTTTTTTTTAAAGTAATTATAATATTATAATATTTGTCACATTTTTAATTGTATTTTGTTCTATTTAAAATTCATTTCTTTTTCATATAAACAAAGTTATTATTATTAATTGTTGTCTAATAAGTAAACAGAATTTGATCTCGTACTATGCAAGATTCCCATTGTGTGTTGATTAAGTTTTTTATTCATCAAAACATTTTCCAAGCCATCCATTCACAATGGATGATATCAAGTTTCCTCTGTGAATATTAGAAAAATGAGTTGCGCATAAACCTTTGGTGCAGTGTTTTTAACTCTGAACGCCTGCATCTCCATTACAACCTCATGCAGAAAACGCTCATTCTTTTCTGGTGTCTCAGAAGTTAAGATGCAGTTTGACTCTCTGAATGCCTTCACAGCTTCACTCCCCGTCACAGGGAGCTGCAGAGAAGCGTCTGTGAACAAGTTTGCTCTGTAATCCCTCAGTGAAATGGCCTTATTGATTGCGGAGCTCCATTGTTCAGGTTTTCCAGCAAGTGTGGTTCGCTCTTTCTGCTCTCCTCCCCTTTCAGCTTCCCTCCTCCCACCGAGTCCAACTTCATCCTGCTGTTACATCATGTCTGGTTGCGAGGGACAACCAGACGGCCGTATACGTGACTATCATTAGCAAGACAAGGGGCCTCGCAGCTCTTTCGGACTCTTTTCTACTTTTCGGCTCCGGCTGTGAATAAACATGAGAGGGGAGTCATCGCGTGCTGTGATTCTCATGCTCCGCCCACTGCTCGGGACATTACATATGGCCGCCAATCAGACGTCGTGATTAATTAAGACTGGGGAGTTTTTAGCCAATCAGAGTCAAGTGTTGGGGACTGCCAAATAATTGCAAAAAAATAAGCTGCTCATTGTTGTAACACTCAATTTGTCTGAGTTTTTAAAAAACATTATTTGTATATAAAACTATGTATAAAAAAAACTATATAATTAATATATTTGCATTAAAAAACATGTGCATTATTTAACAGTGAGATTAATTTAGATAAAAAAATGTATCTATGTCCACCTATAATATATATATATATATATATATATATATATATATATATATATATATATATATATAATTTTTTTCTTTTTAGTTGTTTAGTTGATTATATATGTAATGTACATTAGACGTACAATATGAAGCTTGACCTCCTACAGTAATGCAGTGCTATAGTGAAGGCGAGTGATGTGATTTGTGAGTTTGGAAATGTGGACGGCTCGTTGAAATTCTCCAGCTCACCGCGAGCGCAGCGCAGAGACGGCAAGGTTAGTTTTTAATCAATAGAAGTTGCTGACTGTGGAGTTTGTGCGCTCGGCTGCAGTGCAGCTCTTCCTCGTGTCTTTGTCTATGAGCTCGACCGCGCTCAAACTTTCTCTCTCTCTGTCCTGAGGAGACTTCAGGAGACGCGCGAGATTCTCCGTCACCCTGCGGACGCCGGTTTGTGTTTCTCTGTGCTGACGGATATGATTTAGTCTGCAGATACCAGCACAGACTGATCCAGACTGACGGAGGACAACCAGGCTGAAATTACAGTCGCATGTTCGCAGCTACAAATGCAGCTCGATTAGGAGAAAAGAATCAAGTACAAAGGAGATATTCTGATAATATCGAGATAATGCTTCGGATATTTATTTTTCACAGATTAAACATTTTAAAATCTGTTTTCATTATCATTATACAGATTTATTTAACAGTAAAATAAGTTTTATATTTATAATTTACAATAATTTCATACTTAAAGTAAAATAGCAGTAAAAAACAGAAGCGACCATCAAGTCTAAAAGCATCACTTCTGATGCATTGTGGGATAGCTGATTTTAAGCTTGGAGAATTTAACGAAGAAAACTGTGCTCATTTTTTAGCACAGATCGATCATTTCACTTCATAACACCTTAATGTATTCTCAGACGTTGTGGGTAATTAATTTTGTGTTGCCTGTATCTGTTTTTGGGGCTCTAAAAGTGCCAGTGTCTGTTGATCTCCTTTAATGTTCTACTCAAGAAAAAAACCAATCTTGAATGACCTGAGGGTGACTAAAGTGCAAATCTTCTATTTTTTGGGTGAACTGTCTCTTTAAGAGGAAATGTCATTTTCCTAAAGGTTTAGTTTGGATGAAGTCGCCCACAAAGTCAACACTGGTGTATTTGTGTTTCGTTCTGGCAGGAAGGATTTGTACTAGATTAAGTCATTTCCATACAACTACAATGACGTCCTGGCCTGCGGTTAGCATTAGCTGTGCAGTTAGCATTTGCCTTGTAAAGGATTGTTATTGTGGGCTTTTGAGATGTTCAGTTCCCTTATGAATTTTGAACCTGGCCTTTTAAAGATTCATGTTAGCACTATATGAATCATTAATTTGAAAAAGCAAATTTTCAAAAGAATGATAAACCACCATGAAAACATTTACAGTATTTAATTCACACTTTTTTGTCATCCATTTTGAGAACAAAAACTTCATAAACTTTTGAAGAAGTCTTTAAATTTACATGTTTAAATTTTTTCTATTTTTATTTTACATTTTTCTAAAAATGAAAATAAATTTTAATACATTTTAGGAATATTTCTAACATAATCAATGTTTATAGTTTTTAAATGAGTAAATAAATGTAATTAAATGTTGCAATTACAATTAATGTGGTTATTACATTATATATATATATATATATATATATATATATATATATATATATATATATATATATATATATATATAAATAAAATGTAATATAAATATTAAGTTCATTATTTAGCTTAATAATTATTAAATATTTGTATTATTTAGTTAATCATTTAACACCAAAATACTGTTTCTTTTTTTTTTTTTTTTGACCAGATCTGCTTATTGGCTAAAGTAAATGGGATTCCTCTGGATGCAGGCGAAGTTGATTTTTAAAGGCTGTACGTCAGCGGTTATAATTGACGGATAGATAGCTGTAGTCAACCCATCAATAGCCTTAGTGTCCCGTTTGAAAGCCTTCAAGGTGAAAGCTGTATTAATGTAGTGAAAGGAGAAGGGCGGAGGCGGGGGACAAACTCATGCAAATAACACACAGCAAACACACACTGCAGCACATCTGCTAGAGACATAATACACACGAATACACTTCAGAGAGACGAGAGGAAGGAGAGAGGAAATGAAATGCAACGGTAACGGTTAATAGACTTACAGACGGACTGAAACTCAGTTAAAGGTGTAGTTCACTCTAAAACTCTGCTTCATTCAAAACTCTAGGACTTATTTTGTGCAACATAAAAGACCATTCTGATATCAATAATGAACAATGACTTGTACTGAGGCTATCGACTTTATAAAATGACCATAAATGTGATTCACATCAGAAATTCCAAGTCTTCTGAATTTATATTTGCCAACTTTGTGTGAAAAAGTTTTTATAATCAGATTTATTTTTATTAAATCAGTTTACAAAATCTAGTATAAATAATGTACGTCAATACTGTAAAATAGATCTTTCAGGTGAATCAGTTGATTCAGTTCTCAGATATGTTAAGTTCATGAACTGATTCAGGTTACTAAACTAGTAAAATGACTAACTGAATACAAAATGAATGAATCCGTCTGAATGACTTATGAACAAATCTATTTTTTAAATCTAATCTTTTCAATGAATCAAATGATTCAGTTTACTAAACTTGTCTGAATAACTAGAAAATAAATAATAATTATGAATATTATTTTGTTTAGTGAATCAAATGATTCAGTTCACTAAAAGTCTAAATGACTCAATTACAAATTATTTTATTGAAATTTATTTTTACATTCAAATTCACTGATTCAGTTCACCAAACTACTCTCACTGACTTGCCAACAAATCATCTTTTAAATCTTTTTTTCAGTGAATAGGTAGATTCTCTCCACAAAACATTTCATGGGACCAAATCATTTATACCGAAACTAATCTTTTAATTCAATCAATCGATCAAAAAAAAAAAAAAAAAAAAGTTTTATCAAACTAGTCTAAGTGGCTAATTCACAAATTCATTTGTATTTAATTCATTTGAATCTCATTTAGTTCACTACACTGGACTAAATGATTCATTCATGTACTTGCTAACTACAACTCGATTCTTAACTTTACACACAAAAGTGCTTTACAACAATTTTTTATTTTCATTTTCTTTTTTTACAATCCTCACTAGCATATTTAAAAACATCTCCATCATTCATATTTGGAGTCCCGGGGCAAAATCTTTACTGTTGCACTTTTTTCTTAAAAATATATATGCGTAAAATTTTGAAACATGTTAAAGGTCCCAGGAAGTGCTTTAAAATGTGCTTTTTTATTCAATGTTTGACGTAACTTCAATTGAAATGCGAAGAGAAAGCGTGACATAGAGTAGCCCCTCTCCTTTTTAAAAAACAGCCAATAGTGTTTTGTTTTTAATCACTGCTCTGCCAGTGAGAGTGGTTGAGCTCAAGAGCATCAAAAGAAAGCAACTGAGAAGCGTCTAGAAGGCGGCGGGGCACGTCTGACCCTGGAAAGCATTTGATTGGTCAACATTTGATGAAAAACTGAAACATACTGAAACTAACATCGAAATAACTGAATACATTTATGCGTAAAATTTCGTTATTAGCACCACCGGTGGCCGATAACTGAACTGTAGCCAACAACAGCGAACGTTTCAATATAAGCTTTCGCTATATATGACAATATAAAAATAATAAACGCATTCAATTTTACATCCTGCTCATTCGAGACGCTTCAAAAGTTGTGTGGACCGCAGCGAGCGAGGAGCATGTAAGAGATTAAAGTGGAGCGATCAGAGTAGCCGGAGCGACAGAATCACGGCCTGCTCCTTTAACTGGCTGTCAATGGCAGGCGTAATCTCATCAGGTGGAGGAGTGCTGAGTCAGCGGCCGCGCTAAAGTGCCTGAGGATGAGTGTCATCTCAGAGGAATTCAGCCTCATGTAATGCAAACCAGCCCGGGCCTGGAGAGCAGTGCTTATAAAAGCCATCTCCAGCCCAAACCGCCCAGCCACGCCGTACAGCTCCCCGCAGACATTTACTACATTATTTATTTACATTTGGCCATCAGACCAAAGGAGGAAAAAGCGGAGCGCGGCAGTCCATTAGACGACCCCAAACAAACAGCGCACACCTGAGGGGGATATAAACATATTCATGGTGTTTATTATTAGAGCGTTCGCAGGTGTGAGGGAAGCGCTCACTCCGTATTTCCTCCAGATTTGTGCGCAAGAGGACAGAAAGAGGAGCTGGTGATTTTCTGGGGTGTGGAGCTGAAATCAATCTTGGGTAATTAATTTGTGTATGTGTGTGTGTCTGTTTTTGGCAGTCTGGCACTCTGCCCTCTTCTGGCTTGAGGAGGAAATGCATTGGGGGTGATCTAAAGGCCAATTGTATTGAACACTGCAGTGTTTGTTATGAATTATTTATTGTTGCACATGATTATTTTGTGAAATCTTTGACTAAAATAACCGCACCTCCCTCTTCAATGATGACGTGTGTGCTTGGATGAGGGTGGAGGCAATGTGTCAATCACATGAGAACGACCAATAGCAGGCCACAGACACAAGTACATCAACTTAAACTACATGAAAATGTTAAATATTATCTTTAAACTGAAATTAAATAGGTTAATGTATAATTTATATATCATTTATTATAAATATCAAATATTTAATATTTATTTATTATATAAAACTTTAGATATGCAAAATATTTTAAATTTAATAATATAAAATACACTTTAAGTCAGTATATTTAATAAACTATTCAAAAACATTTGATAATATAAATGATAATATATAAATATGTTATATAAATTATATAAAATTATATTTACATATGTTAATCATATTAACGTATTTTGTTGTGTGTTTTGTCAGTTTATTTATTTTAGGTAACTCAAAATATTATTATTATTGTTAATATAATAATAATACTAATTATTATTATTATTATTCAGGGTTTCTGCAAGTTTAAGACTTTAAGAGATCTTTTTAAGAACATAACAATTAAAATTTCAGACTTACACAAGCCTAAAGGCAAATTTTTTTCTAATGACCCAGTTAAAACATAAAAAAAACATATATATTAAAACAAAAATATTATTGTAAGGAAGATCAACCATATGTTTATAAATAGAAATTTAAATAGAGTTGGCAAAAAAAGTTAATAAATAAGAGTAAATAATTCCCACTTCTTGGAGGCGACGGGCACATCAGAAACTAGAAAGCATTTGATTAATTAAGATTTGATGACAAACTGAAGTATGAAACTTGAAAGATTTGATGACAAACTGAAGTATGAAACTTGAAAAAATGCAAAATTTAGATGTTTATATCAGTTTTATTTCTTTCTAAATGCAAATTTTGTAGCACACTAGCTTATAGACATCCCTAATACAAACATACTGAAACTAACATCGAAATAACTTATGAAACATGTTAATAGCACCACCGCTGGCTGATAACTGTACTGCAGGTAACAGCCACCTATTCAATACAAGCTTTCGCTACATATTTCAATATAAAAATATAGAACGCACATATTTTTACATCCAAATCCTTCAAGACATTTCAAGGTTGCATGGACTGCAGCAATATTACTTTATCAAACGGCCTGAAATTAATTAAGTTTATATATAATTTATATGTCATTAATCATCAATATTAAATATTTCATATCATATTATTATATAAAACTTTAGATATGTATGATATATTAAATGTAATAATATAAAACACAATTTATGTCTCTACATTTAAACTATTATAAAATATTAGATAATGTAAATTATAATATGTATATATATATATATATATATATATATATATATATATATATATATATATATATATATATATATATATTTATTTATTTATTTATTTATTTATTATAAAATATTATATAAATTATATAAAATGATAAAATATTTACATATGTTAACTACGTTAACATATTTTGTTGTTATTTTGTCAGTTAATTTATTTTAGGTAACTAATTATTATTATTATTATTATTAATATTCAGGATTTCTACAGGTTTATACTTTTTAGGACCTTTTTAAGAACATAATGAATGAAATTTTAGGGAATTTAAGACTTTTTAAGCTTAAAATTTTGATTTTGAAATTTCAGACATGTTAAGGCTTTTTAAGACCCTGCAGATATGCTGTTATTTTCATTTCTATTATTATTATTACTACTTTTTATTATTATAATGATTCAATATTTATAATTACCCAGACCTGGGAGATATATCACTTGGATATACATCACAACAGTCAAGAAAAGTCATCTTCATGTCAGCATTAAATGCTCATTTATTTAAACAACACTATTAAGGAGGCCTCAGATTCCCTGCAGCTATTCGGGTTTTCTTTGTCTCCGGAATGAACATTTATTATGAATTGGAGTAATAATCGTTAGGCGTGTTTTGTGGGGACGTCTCCGCAGATGCTTAACTATGGCAAATTGACGTGGAGGACAAGAGTCAATTACTGATGTTATCTGTCCCGCATGCTAACGTTTATAGGAAACGAATAAAAGCCAAGGGTGCCTGCGTTCTCATCCCGGCCTCCATGGGCCCGATTTACTGCCTCCCTCTGTGTGTGTGTGCGCGCGAGTGTGTGTATCTACGCTCCTCATCACACTCAGTTCCTCCCAGAGCGTTCTGATTAAAAACGGCGTTTATGAATCATTGCTTTATCTGCACTGCTGCGGGACGAGGTCAGCCTGCAGGCTCTGAACACCGCACGATTAAACACTGATTACAGGCCTCTGCATGCTCGAGTATGCAGTATTTGTGCTTTATTGATGAGAATTGATTGATTGATTGTGGGTTTCGTTAAGTGTGTAAGCAGAACTGGGTTCAATTATGTAATTATTTATACATTTAGAGTTATATTATGATTAATTTAAAAAAAATGTATGCAGAATTTCAGTTTTGAGTACATATATGTGAAGTATAGCAAAAATAATAGAAGTACATTTAATTAATTTTTTTCAGAATGCATGCATTTTTACAAATTAATTTTTTTGTTAATTATTTATAATAATTTAAATGCTTATTAATTATTTTTATATAAATTGTACTTTTGAGTATATGTTTTTGTTTGCTTAGGCTTTAGACCAGTGTTTCTCAACCACGTTCCTGGAGGCCAACAGCACTGCATGTTTTGCATGTATCCCTTGTCTGTCACACCCATTACAGGTCTTTCAGTCTCTGCTAATGAGCTGATGATCTGAATCAGGCGTGTTTGGTTAAGGAGACCAAAGCTGGTGGTCCTTCAGAAACGTGGTTGGGAAACACTGCTTTAGACTAAGGGGAAATGTTGCAGGTGTGCAAGTGAGCTCCTTGTTTGTTTTGTTTAGTGTGTATGTTTGTTATGACGTGTTGTACTCTGTTTGATTTATGTACTTCTTTGGGACCCCCTCAAAAATGAGATGGTTCATGTCAAGGGGCTATCCCATTTAATAAATTCAAATTTATGATGGCATTGATGTTTAACTATATATTATGGGATGTTATAAATATGAAAAATATGCTGTTATTATATAAAAATATATGATATTTAATAAAAGTAATTTACATAAGATTTTGTAATTATATAGAAATGACTTATTGTGACGATTGTCATAAAACAGCGGTCTCAAACTCAATTCCTGGAGGGCCGCAGCTCTGCGTAGTTTAGCTCCAACCACCTCCAACTCACACCTTGGCTCTCCAGGAATCGAGTTTAAGACATAATATAACACTGCTATTGATGCATTTTGATGCAAATTGTGATATATTATATATAATGCATGTGAATAATGCAATAGTACAATATCATTTTTGCCAAAAATATACACAATGTGCATATTTACATATACACAAATTTCATTGTTACATTTTTGTCATAAAATTATAATATAAAGTAAATTATGTTGTAACAAATGTTTATTTTAAAAATGCATCATAATTTGTCAAAAATTACTTATACTTTTTTGTATTATTATTAACAATGCTTGAACAATAGCAGAAAGGCATTCATACTTTTTTTTTAATTACACAAAAGACTGAAATAACAATCAATTTACATGTACATTTACTTTCCATCCTCATTAATAATAAGGTCACACTTTATTTTGATGGTCCATTTGTTGAATTTAAGTTATATTGCATCAACTAATTTTCTACATGTCAACTAATTTTCATTAGATTATAGACTGTTAGGTTGGGGTTAGGGTTAGTCAGTTAAAGGAGCAGTATCATCATATATTAAGCAGACAGTCTACTAATACTCAAATGGACCATAAAATAAAGTGTTACCAATAATAATAATAATACATACACAAATACATAAAATAACAAAAATTAACAAGTAAAAGTTTTCAAAATATGAAACCAAAATCCACTAATGAAGAATATAAATAACATGTTTTTTGGCTTTTCATCTCACTTAATGTCTTCAAATATATCACAAATTCTTCTTTAAACATCCCTAGTTACTTATATTTTTATATATAACTTGCATTTTTTGTGCCATACAGTAATCTTTTGATTTTTTTTATTGCAATATCTTTTTAGCTGCCTTTTAAATCCATTAGGTTACAAAGTGGCCCCTCAGCCTGAAAAGGCACCACTTCTGATCCCAAATCCGCGTCCATATATCTATCTCTGCATGTGGTGCCAACCTCTCCATCTGAGAGGGCAAGCGCCAACAGCTCCCATGGCAGCAAACCCCCAAGGCTCTGCCACCCTCCCACTACCCTTCCCTTTCACACCCGTCCCCCCTCCCCTGCCAGAGCCCTCCATCATACCGTCCCGTCTCTCGCTCTCTGCCCGGTTACCATGGCCGGCCCGCCAGGAATGTTTACAGTTTGGGTCATATCATTCTTGTCTGCCCGTCACTTTGGCTTTCTTTTGTACCCCACCACCGAAACACGCCGGCCGCCACGGGTAACTTTTGTCCTGCCCGCCCCGGGGTGGTCCACACCAGCTTATGAGACCAATGAAATGGTGCGACCGAACCCTGCCGTGGGGTCACAGGCTCGTCAATATGGCCCGTCTGAGACTCATACAGGGCTTTAATATAAACCTGCGGTCCCAATCGCTGTCTGGCTAGACGGAGCCCCAAAGAGTTCACTGGCACAGTAGGCGACGTCTCTCGCAGCTGATATTAGAAGTACACGGGCCTCGTTTCTATAGGATGACAGAAAGTAGCTTGCGGAAAATCCTTAAGGATTTAAAGTGTGATGCGATGGCCTCCAGACGCAAGCCATATATATAGTAGTTAACATTTAAAGTGGATTAAAAACTCGTCAAAGTTGTCATAAGACAAGACTGAATATTGTGCAACGTTTTCAGTTAACTTTGATGAAAGATTTCACTTCAAAAGCTGCCTCCTGAAGTAAAAGTGTTTTCTTTTTGTAACTGCTTACAACAATTAGGGTGTTTATTTGATGATCTGCATAGTTACATGATAACAAACAAACAAAATTAAAAAGTAAATAGTTTGTTTGAGTGAAGGTTACAAGCAAAAATAAAGAAAGGAGAATGCAACACAAGTTTGTTTAAAAGTGTAAGGGTTACAAAGAAAAAAGTGGGACTGAAACAAAATTGTTTTAAAAGTTGTGTTACAAATAAAAAACAGAATGGGGCAAACAAGAGTTTGTGAGTGTTATTTTTAAAGGAAAAAACAAACAGACAAAATGGTTTGTTTTGAGAGTTGTAAACAAAGACAAGGGGACTAAAGAGTGTTACTGTGTTTGTAACAAAAAGTACAAACAAAATGGTTTGAGAGTGCTACAGACAAAAAAAAAACATTTTTAAGTTTCTTTGGGTGTTAATTTTACAAGGAAAAGAGACAAAAGTTGATGGAAATTGTTTTTTGAGAGTGTTAGCATGTAACAAACCAGATCAAAGAAAAACAATGCTAATGACTACAGTATGGCCCCGATTCTATACAATGATAAAAAGTAGCTTGCAAAAATCCTCGATGTTTAAAAAGGAATGCAATTGTCTCACGAGTCATGTTGCTAAATTATAAAGTTGCTGTTTGCATAATGACTGTATAATAAATTTAGCACAGTCATATTTTAGTGTGTAGCAAACAAAAATAAAGACAAAAGGAAACAGAAACAAACCATTTTCGAGAGAGTTACAAATGCACAAACAAACTAGGCAAGAGTGAAATAAAAGTGTTTTGAGTGTTGGGCAATAACACGTTACTAGTAACGGCACTACTTTTGAAAGTAACTAATACTGTAACGCATTACTTTTTAAATATATTAACTAAATATAGAAAATATAAATAAGTTACAATATGATGCGTTTGTCCATTACTTGGTAAATTAATTCATTTTGGCTGCAGTCTAGCATACATGTTCTTGTTTACAGCAGCGACGCATTGTGGGATTGGTGGATGCCAACCAACCACTGTAAAGAAGATGCTTCGTGTACGAGGGGCCAGACTGGAAAAACTGTAAGTAAAGCGAAAGCAGAGTCCAGGTGTGCGCGAGAGAGGCCAAGTGCGCGCGCAAGAGAGACCGAGGGACTGTTAACATAACTATCATTAATCACTATTACTAATACTACTATGTTTGTTGTTTCAAATAAATAACCACATATTTGTTACCTGTATAACAAAATTGATAAGTTTAGTAGACAAATTTCTGATATATTTCAAAACATGCTATTTAAATGTATAGTGTTGTATTGCTCAGAAAAATGCTGTGATTATTTTTTATTGTTAAACATACAACAGCAGATTTTGCTTTAAATATACACAGCTTACTTTCCATTAGTTGTTGACATACCACCTTTAATTTGTGGTTAGTTTGAAACTGCTCATCGATTAGATTTTTGAGCAGCTGCTATGTTTTTGTTAGGTTTAGAATGCATAAAATATATGGTTGTTATGTTTCACCAAATTGATTCTGAATGATAATTCAGATTACGGGTGAGGCAGTGGCGCAGTAGGAAGTGCTGTCGCCTCACAGCAAGAAGGTCGCTGGTTCGAACCTCGGCTCAGTTGGCGTTTCTGTGTGGAGTTTGCATGTAATCTCTCTGCCTTTGCGTGGGTTTCCTCCGGGTGCTCCGGTTTCCCCCACAGTCCAAAGACATGCGGTACAGGTGATTTGGGTAGGCTAAATTGTCTGTAGTGTATGAGTGTGTGTGCAAATCTGTTTGTGGATGTTTCCCAGAGATGGGTTGCGGCTGGAAGGGCATCCGCTGCGTAAAAACTTGCTGGATAAATTGGCAGTTCATTCCGCTGTGGCGACCCCGGATTAATAAAGGGACTAAGCCGACAAGAAAAATAATGAATTTAGATTACTTTTTTATTTCATAAAGGTTGTTGGATAGTGTCGCTACTTTCATACTCAAGCTGTGAAGGAACATGTTTAAGGGTTAAATACAAATTTTTATGATGCTGAAGTAACTTTATTTTTTGCTCTTTTGTTTCTGAATATTTTATTAAGCTTGTTTATCACCTAGTGATATTTCATTTTTTGTGCTGCTGGTCTGACTTAAATAAATTAGTGTTTAAAAATGACTTTTTGTTTTGGTTTGCCTTGTGATTTAGTTGTGAAAATGCTAATTAATGAAAACTGTGAAGCTGATCAACAGTGTATTTTCCATGCTGCACTTAAGTGATGTTATGAATGGGAGCATTACAAATGTTCTTTGGAAAAGAAACTTAAAAAATTGCTTTTAACAGAAACGCATTACATTTGGGTGTAAGTAATCGACAAATCGAGTTACTTTTTGAATGAAGCAACTAGTAACTGTAACTAGTTGTTATTATTTAATAACGAGCACAACATTGGTTTGGAAACAAAAGTGTTAGTGTGGTACAAAAGAGAAAAAACATCAAACAAACATACATTTTTGTATTCTAATGCACAGTATAGTTTATTATCGTTTTGTTTGTTTGTATTATTTGTCTTTTATAAGTTGACTATTTATGTCATACTGCTTTTTGCAATGCACTAATAAACACTTAAAAAAACTAAAGGAAACAAATTGATTTAAGTCCTGTTTGACTTGAATTGTTCTTAAATATATTTTTCAAATCTCTAACAATCCTTCATATTGACTAAAAGAATAGGAACAGACATAAAGATCAACCTTTAAATGCAAATACTTAAAACCCTTAACCACCACCTAAGCAAGAAAGAAATCAGGAAGGGAGAGAGGAAAAGGTGATGGAGAGAAGACAGAAGACAGAGCACAGTGCAAAAGAGAGAGAGAGAGAAGGGGAGGCGGAGGCGGGTAGGAGTAATAAATAAATACAAACAATAAATAATAACAACCCCCCGCTCTCCTCCCAGCCGGCCTGACAAACACCTGCCTCCATTCTACTGGGGGATGCGTGTCTTGCGGCCTGCGACACAGTCAATAAATCGATGGGAGGCTGCTGCAGGCCTCCGGACATATAACACACACACACACAACCTCTCTGATCCAATCCAGTCTTGAGTGTTTCTGTGTGTGTGTTATAGCTGCGTATACAGAGGAAACCGATGCTCTTTTTGGTCTGTTTGCGTGAGTGCAGGTGGCAGCACAGGCTGCATTTGTCATTGTAGGTACGTGTGTGTGACGATTAAGGTTACAGACGGCGTTTCGAGACGCATTAGCATTTACACAACTGCGAAAAAACAAACACAAGTTCATTTACATGAACAGGGTGATCCTGCCGTCCGTTTGTGAATACATTAAAAGCAGGGGTTAAATAGTGTGGGCTTTAAATGCCTTGAAGTTCAGCTGCTCGTTTCTGTTTGTTTTTTTAATGAACATGCGTTGGTTTTATTTATGGCACAAGTGTCGGAATGTACTTGCACTTGAACGTTTAACTTTTCACTTATAGCTTCAGAGTATTCACAAGGATAGCTAAAATATGTAGCTCATTATCTCTCACTTTGCTGACATTAGTGGTGTAACGGATCTCGTGGTTCAGATCATGTAAAGGTTTTTTAGTCACGGAAGGACCGTTTTTCAGATCAGCCCAAAAGAGGAGGAGGCAAATGTAATTTGCTTTCAATTGATTACAAAAACAGTACTGCAATTCACTTTTGGTTTTAACAAACAGAACTTAGAACCTGTAAGTTTACTAAAAATAAAATGAAGACAAATTGTACTACTACTGTTGCTGATTATCCTAAATGTATGACTCTAATTTTTAACGTATATTTATTTTTAGTCTAATTTTCAATAAAGGATTCAGTTATTCACTCATTAAACTTCACATTTCATCGTTAGATGTGTCCTTTTTTTAGAATTATTCAGTGGCATATTTTTGATGGCTGGTTGTCGCCACCTATTGGTTACATAATGTAATTGCTGCCTACAATTAAAAATTTTGAGAGTTGTTTAATGCATGCGACAGTGATTTTAATCTTTACCATAAACATTAGGGGTGTGACAAGATCTCGTATGACAAGATCTCGCAAGATTAAATCACGACAAGATGTCTCGTCGAGGTAAAAAGTTGTCTCGTAAGTTGTGACGTTATCATGGAACATGAGGGCGAAATTAGCATTGATGATTGGAGGCAGGATTGGATTTGAATGCAAATCAAGTGCTTTGCACACACCTGCCAACCAAGGCCTCGGAGTTGCACTTAGAGTTCATAGCTAAATATAGTGTTTGCATGTCCTTTATGGCATAGAATTAATTAAAATAGAAGTAAAATACCATTCATTACATTAAAAAAGCACCTAAAATGTTTTGCAGCTTGTGATTTTTTTCAGTAAATTAAAATCTATTTTCCATTCATATATTAGCAATTATTTTGTTAATATTAAAAATTATTAAAAAACTATTTTCCATTTACATAGACTATTAGCAAAATATTGTGCACTGTTTGCATGCCCTTTGCTCCATAGAATTAATTAAAATAGAAGTAAAATAACGTTCATTACAAGTTGATATAAAAAGCACTTAAACAGTTTTGTAATTTGTGATTTTTTTCTTCAGTTGAATAAAAGACGATTTCTTAAAAATAGTGTAAGAATGTCGTCTCGTGTCATTCTCGTGAACCCAATTTCGTGTCTTTTGTCATTTCGTGGAGTAAGCGTCTCTTCACACCCATAATAAACATCAATGCTTTTATCTATTATCTGTTATCCCAGCACTTCTGTGTTATTTGACTGTTTGTAATTTCATAACTAACTCAAAAGACTAAGGACTCCATCTCTTTCTTGATTTTTGAGTTTTCAGATTTGAATGCAGCGATTCAAAGCAGTAATAAACATATGCAAATCACCATCATTTAGAGTTTATTTTGCGTGGGTGTTGAGATCCCAATCTTTTAATGAATAATCGTGCAGCTTACACTGAATGCATTGACGCAGGCCAAACAAGTAATGTCACAAAAACACCATTAATGAAACACACCACATACTAAATAACCCACTACAACTTCTTTCGTCATCATTATATTTTACAGAAAAGCCTAAATGCTTTCATACATGCGATCTGAATGACGTGTGAGAGGCGATCTCTAAGTGATCGTTACAAGTTTACATAATCTGTTACACCCCTAGCTGACATAGGGCTGACCTCAGTTGTTAGTTTAAAACAAAGGAAGTCTCTCATGCAGAGAATGTGCCCCTATACTGACACTAAGGAGAAGAAACTGTAGAAAAAGTTGTTTTTATTTCCGTAGCTTAATTATATCCTCATTGAAACATTATAGCATTAGCATTACAGTCTGTTTTGAGGTTATTTTTGGTACATTTCTGGATGATCCAGGACTTTTGCAGTCTATGGAGGATGAGGGAGCTCTCTTATTTAATCTAAAATATCTTAAATTTGTGTTCTGAAGAGAATTGAAGGGCTCAGGTGGTTGAAACGATAGGAGGGTGAAAAAATTAACACCATAACTTCCCTTTATATGGTGAACTAACCCTTTACTAAGGCATCGCTCATTCAGTGACTTCAACTGGTGAACGTTTAAACAACATTTTCTCAACATTCATCATAGTGCATCATAATCCAGATCCGACAGAGAAATTAGCATGAGGACATAGCACAAAACACATTCACTTGAGTAAATGCTGCTTTTTTATGAGCCAGTTTCTCAGGTTCTGTATTAAATATGTTGAATAAACGTTGCACAAATGTTTACTGAAGATTAACGGCTTGTTAAATTATTAATTGTATCATATGACGACTAATCGTGTGCTGGAGGGGTATAAATCAAGTTTGCGACCACTGCATCATTGAATCTAAGCCTGAACATGCCAGTTACACACAATAAATCAGCTGTGAGCTCTCACAGTGAGTTATACGAGCTGGCATAACTGCGCTGAAAAGCCCATTATGACAGACAGCAAGCGCTCTTGATGGACTTGGAGGGATTCTGGGATGTGTGCTCACCTGAGGCTGCTGAGGGATATTTACAAAGCTGGGGTCTCTGGGGCCCACGCTGACAAAACGCTGAGCGGGAGACGTGCTCGGTGTGGAGTAGGCTGTAAGAATTAAGCACACACACACAAAATTAATATCAATATTGTATCGGCAGCAGGACAGCTGGCTTGATATGGACACTGCGCATGTTTGATGGGAAATTCTATTCATTAGGAAAAGCACTGTAGATAAGCTTACACGCACTTGAGAAACCCGAGACACGCTGACGTTCTGAATCGAGCACGTGTACGGTTTCAAATATATATTACAGATCACTTATTTATGACATTAATATTGCTCGTATTTATTTAGAATATAAACAACATGCATTATACATGACACAGTAAAGGTTTTAATAATTCAATACCAATAATGATTAATTATAGAACACACACAATTAAACAATTATAACATAGGCACACATTCTATCTATCTATCTATCTATCTATCTATCTATCTATCTATCTATCTATCTATTGATCTATCTATTGATCAGTCTAGAATCTATCTGATCAATCAATCAATCAATCAATCAATCAATCTGTCTGTCTGTCAGTCCAGAATCCGTCCGTCAGTTTAGAATCCATCCATCCATCCATCCATCCATCCATCCATCCATCCATCCATCCATCCATCCATCCATCTATCTATCTATCTATCTATCTATCTATCTATCTATCTATCTATCTATCTATCTATCTATCTATCTATCTATCTATCTATCTATCTATCTAGAATCTATCTGATCAATCAATCAATCAATCAATCAATCAATCAATCAATCAATCAATCTGTCTGTCTGTCTGTCAGTCTAGAATCTGTCTGTCTGTCAGTTTAGAATCCATCCATCCATCCATCCATCCATCCATCCATCCATCCATCCATCCATCCATCCATCCATCCATCCATCCATCTATCTATCTATCTATCTATCTATCTATCTATCTATCTATCTATCTATCTATCTATCTATCTATCTATCTATCTATCTATCTATCTATCTATCATATATATTTATTATTCAATCTAACTGATTAAATTGTATTATTATTAGTGTTTATAATTATTGTTAGTTCAGTTGACAATGTCGATTATATTAATATTGTCTGTATTTTTAAAATCAAAATGTGCTGACAGAGCTAACAGCTTTCAAAAAATGACGGCTAATAAACAAAAATAATAAATAAAAATAATTATAATAAATCTATCTGTCCATTCATTCTCTTATCTATCTACCTACCTGTGCTTTTCAAAAATATAATGCCTGCAGTGTATAATGCATCCATATTGATTTCTACCTTTAGTCAGTGTTGTGTGTGGCATCAGATGACTGGTCATACAAGAGGTCAGACACTCACTGGGTGAAGTGGGTGAGTTTCCTCCTCCGTCAGTGGAGGTGGATGGAGGTTTAGAGTCTGGCACGGGCAGAGGAACGGGTCGCGCCATCGGGGGCGGTGGAGGGGGCGGCAGCATCGGGGTGGGCAGGAACGGGTTGTGCACCTTCCCTTGACTGCTCCCATTGGGCTGGAGACAATGGACAGGACATATGAGAATCACGAGTATGTATTGATATTTATTACTAAGTACCAATAATAATGGATCATGATAAAACAGAATATTAAAATGATTTCTGAAGGATTATGTGACACTAAAGACTGAAGAAACATCGCTTTGGTTGACAGAAATAAATACAATTTAAAATACATTCAGTAAAAAAAATGGTTATAATAAATTTGAATAATATTTCAGAATTTTACAGAGCATAAAATAAAAATATGACCTTCTGGACGCATATGACCAGAAGGCACAACAACAGCATCTCACACATGTGTGCAGAAGAACCACCTGCTCAGCTATTTTTCACTGCTTCCAGTCATAAAAAAAAAATATTCTGCTGCTGTGCGCTTTTCACAGTTCATAATCTATGAGCCAAAGCACTGGCCGTCAGGGCCACGTCACTGTGACCAGAGTTTGGGGTCTCAGAGATTAGGATTTATTAGTCATCCCAGATAGAAAAAAAAAACAAAAACATGTGGAGATTTTGTGGAGGATATTTATAATGCTTTGTAACTTTTAGATGAAATAGTTAGATTACTCTAAAATAGTTTTTTTGAAATTGTTAAAAAATAGTTGTATTCAGAATTATTAGCCCCCCTGAAATACTTGCACCCTGTTCATGTTTTTCTCCAATTTCTGTTTAACGCAGGGAAGATTTTTCCAACACATTTCTAAACATAATAGTTTTAATAACTCATTTCTAATAACTGATTTATTTTATCTTTGCCATGATGACAGTATATAATATTTGACTTGATATTTTTCAAGACACCTCTATACAGCTTAAAGGCTTAGCAAGATTAAGTGGGTTAACTATGCAGGTTAGGGTGATTAGGCAAGTTATTGTATAATGATGGTTTGTTCTGCACACTATTGAAAAAATATGGCTTAAAGGGGCTAATAATTCTGTCCTTAAAATAGTGTTTAAAAAATTTAAAACTGCTTTTATTCTAGCCGAAATAAAACTAATGAGAAGAAAAAATGATCAGACATACTGTGAAAATGTCCCTGCTCTGTTAAACATCATTTGGGAAATATGCGCAAAAGTGGGACTTTCTCTGGGCCAGTAGCTGGCCAGTTTTGGCCCGCCAAATAACTTAAACCAAAGAGGGGGCAAAGTGAAGGCAGAGGTGGAGTTTGCAAGATGGTGTACCCTGTCATTACACTAGTTTTCCCATCACGCACCAGTACATGCAATAAAAAATAACTGGTCAGTTTAAGATATTCCATGAAACACCTTATAGTAGACTAGGGGCCTTTTGCTTAAGATTGCCTTTATGTTTCCCTTTTAAATGTAAGGCAGTTGCATAAAATAATAATTAAAGTAGTTTTAATTTAATAAGTGATATTTCTTTGCTGCGTCCTCCTTGATGTTTCAATAAGACATAATAATCTTTATACCACATTAAAGACACAGCAGCCAGTAACTTTCAGTTGTCGAGAGTTTTTGTCAAGTTTAAATGGTGTGTTTGTGGATGAAACATGTGCGTTTAGATGCGTGTGTGTGTGTGTGTGTGTGTGTGTGTGTGTGAAAAACCGTCTGAAAGAGCGCTCTATTCACAGCTCTGTCGTTGCCGCGAGTGGCTTCTTTTTTTCTTTATTTCAGAGATAATACACAATATGAATACAACAGAAAGACATAAAACTTTACAAATTACGTGTCCACTTTTGTAGTGTCATAGGTCTAGATAAAATAAGCTATAGGCTACTGAAATCATTTAAAGTATTATAAATATCGGATATAAGAAAAACTAATTAAATAAATAAACTAATATAAAACAAACAAAAGCTATTACAATACAAATAAATGAAACCATTTAAGCCATTTTGAACTTTCATTTTACAAATCTGAAGGTTTTTATATATTTTCTAAAACCAATAAACAGCGAAGGAGTTTTGAAATATTATTTATACATGATTTGGATATGACACTATTAATCAAATTGTGCAAACATTGCATTTTTGGGGTGAGTAAAACCATCAGAAACTAGCTTTCAATCGGGGTTTGTGTGCCACTCTGCGAGTTATTAGCACAACAGTGGAAATGCGACATGATTTCAGCCTCACTGCTCAACCTCTCCAGTGATTGGCCCGTGCCCTCCACATAAAAGCCCTGGCTCGCACTGGCCCGACAGTGGAAATGCGGCTAATGTAACCACTTTTAGGACTGAAGCAAGCCAGGATGCTAATCTCAAGAGCATTTCCAAAGGAAATAATAATTTTATCCATCCTATCACACCCGTTAACAATTCTAACATCATCTACACTGCACTAAACACTAAACAACGGATCAAAACACACCCAAAATTTTGCAATAATCTAAAAACAGGACATTTATTTAGACACAAAACAGATCATGGCAGTATATCTGAAGTCAATGTATGAACAAAAAATGCTGCTTCTTACATTAAGGAAGCCCACCTGTCCAGCCTGCTGACCACTGTCAGGACAGACAAGTTGGACAAACTCCTTTAGCGTCTCCTGTGGGTGGTAGCGAATGGCGTGGTGGGAGAAGTAGGAGCCGGGCTGCTGGATGATTGGCGACGTCGGGAAATGAAGACTTGACGGCGTGGCGTGTGGACTCGCTGGAAGAGGACAAAGACAAGAGTTTGGTCAGATGGAAACGTGAAGAGACTTGTGGATGTTTGGGTGGTGGATTGGAGTGATCATGCAGATGGGGATGTATTGCACACACGGTACAGAAGTAGAGTGTTTTTGGAGAGTTTATTGGATTAAAATAGTCACACACACATACACACAATCATAGGTGGATACTGAGGGACTTGAGGAAGTGTCAAACACCAGTAAACAGTTTGTGCTTAATAGATGTCTAATAGACATCTAAATTTAGACAGCTTGGCTAAATAAAACAAGGCTAAATACGCAAAAATCTAATAGACGTCTAAGATTAGCCCAAAACATGACTAGTCGTCAAATAAACAGATTAGACAGACTTTATATGTGTAGTCATTCATTTCTGTTTATTTGAGGACTAGTCTAGTTTTGGCCTATTCTTAGACGTCTATTAGATTTTTACTGACAGCCCACATTTAGCCTTGTTTTAGCCAAGACGACTACGTTTAGACGTCTATTAAACATCTATCAGACATCTTTTAAAAACAAAAAATGCTTGCTGGGACTGGTTCATAATCAAGACTTGCACTTTTTTTTTGAAATCTCAGATATTAAAAAACATTATCGTCATTGACTTGACAAAATAGCGATTGTACTAGAAACATTCCCACAGCAGTGTATACTGTAAGTATAGTAATAAAAACAACAATTATTAGTTATTTTTTCCAAAAGAGTTTATGTACAAGTTTATTTATTGTTTTCTAGCATTACAAACAGTGTTATGAGGTTAATAACTATGGAAATGCATTATTGCAGTCAATGAAAAGAGACAAGAACACTATTTAAAAACACTGAATTGATTCCAGTAGTGTTGTAAGTGTGCGTAATTTGAAAATGTGTTCAAGTTTAACAGCATTATAAATATGAATAGACTTTATTATGAGATCTTATGAAAGGATCCATGACTGAATTTTATTTTCAGATTGAATTAATTGCCGAATCATAATACAAAACATAACAGATTCACTGAAAAAAAGGATTCAAAGATGCGTACTTGGATTTGTTACTATTTGTTATTATTTTTCAATTTCTTTGCTTATGAGAGCGAGAACATTTACACAGTATTTTTTATAATATTTTGTCTTCATGAGAAAATCTCTATATCGTTTAGTTTGTCTGGATTACAAGTGGTTTTAACATTTTTAACCAAGTTTAGCTTTATCTAAACTACACTGACACCAAACAATAAATAAAAACACAACCAAAATCACAATAAGCTGAAAACAAGACGTCTATACAGACACCCAACAGAACACAGCAGTATAGCTAAAGTGAATGTATGTACAAAGATGCTGCTTCTCACATTAGGGAACATCTATAACATGTATATCCCAAGCTATGTTTATCAGAGCAAAGACATTTTCACAGTATTTCTTATATTATTTTGTCTTCATGAGAAAATCCTTATTTATTTTAGTTTAGCTGGATTAAAAGCGGTTTTGACATTTTTAACCCCTTTAGCCAAGTTTAACTTCATCTACACTGCATTAAAACAAAACAATAAATTAAAACACAACCAAAATCACAATAAGCTAAAAACAAGACACCAAACAGAACACGGCAGTATAGCTGAAGTGAACACATGTACAAAAACACGACTGGTTACATTAAGGAACATATATGAACGTGTGTGTGTGTGTGTATATCCCAAGCTATTTTGTCTTCAGAGGAAAGTCTTTTATTTAGTATTTATTTAGCATTTATATTAGTTTGCTTGGATTAAAAGCGGTTTTAACATGTTTAGTAGTAGTAGTAGTAAACTTTATTGTCCTTGACAGGTAATTTGTTATGGGCAACACCATATTGCTGCAGACATTCCATAAAAACAAACAATAAAAACAATACAAAATACAGTAGTTACAATAATTCTCATGCTAACTGAGATAAACTCTTGTTAAATAAAACCACTGAAACTGGGACAAAATATTTCTTCCATCGATTCAACCTACATTTAGGGACTCATTGTTCACATTCATCTTGCCCAACAATTTTCCATCCTGTATTTAAGAGATGCATCAACTTAGGTTTTTATCATAAATAGATATATATCATAAATAAATATATCAACTTACATATGATACCATATCTAACAATGCTTTCAAGAACAGCTTTCTAAAACAACATCATAAGCTCCTTGTTAACTCCAAAAAGACGTAACTCCATAAAAAAAATACTATCTCTGGTGTAAACAAGAGCAAACCCACTATATGTGTGTCTTCCATGTTAAAGAACTGTCAATGTAAATGCCCAAGTACTTATAGGTCTCTGACTGAGTAATAGGACAACCACTTGACGATGGTCACCTATACACTTTGGGTCAAATACCATCTCTTGTTTTTTCTCCAATTGGCTACAGACCAAACTACTGTTGTCCAATAACATTTTCTTACTAACCGAGTTAAGCCTTTAATGACACTTTAAGCTTAATATAGCATGTATGTCCTGAACATGTGGTTGATATGACAATAAAGCTGACTTTGACTTGATATTAGTATCCTGCAAAATAACCAGTAATATAACATGTACTGTAATCACGGCAAAAACAAAATAATTAAATTATTAGAAGCATTTTATTAAAACTATTTTAGTCTTGCACTGTAAATATATATAACCTTGCAAAATTTTTGACAAATCAAGAATCACGTTGTCGCACTTTGAATAAAAGGTCAAAATCTAAATGTTCATTTTCACCCTGAAAGTACTCCAGTATAATGTAATTACTGCAACTGACAAAAAACAACAACAGAAAGCATTGCTGCACAGTCCATCCTTCAAGCCCTCGCATTGTTCTTCATGTCGTTCCCAACAAATTAACTACACCATCGACTCCCAACTCCAAAGGTCTAGAACGGCGCACAATACCCGCACCTGTTCGCAACAAAGCACAACAACCAGCTGTTCAGTCAACAACACTCCAAAAAGCATGCAAGCCTTGCCGGCCGCGTCCTCATTCGCCATCACGACCACTAATAAAGCACGTCTGTTCTCTCTCCCTCACACCTTTCCCACAGTCCTCTAATGGATCGAACCTTATCAAGTATTTAATTGTAACCGGCACAATCTAATTAGCCGCCTCTTAATAGAGGTAATATTCGGTTATTGGTTATTAGTATAATGCGCGGGATGAGGGTCTTTAAGGCTGTGATGTATCGCCGGCCAGTTAATAAGACTCTCTCGGATCTCTCGCTCTGTTTCGGGAGAGATGGTAAGCTGATACTACATAAACATTGTTAAAAGCACAACCCCCTGCTGCAGTAATTCACTTAAGCCCCGGCCGTGATTTATGGCTCTGTCAATGGAGGGTGACTGGAAACTCTGGACGCCGTGGCTGCCATGTAGCCATTGTATTTACAGTAATAATGGAATGGACGACTCTGTCTTGCCCTTCTTTTGGTGTCGTTCTGCATCTTGTGTCCTAGTGATGGGGTGTTTTTAGGGCTTTTGGGGGTTGGAGGTGAAGTTTTAGGATGATACAGTATATGTATGAGTTTTGGAGTTTTGGTTCAAGATGTGGTCCCCCTGTACATTTGCATTTATTTAATACCATATATATATATATATATATATATATATATATATATATATATATATATATATATATATATATATATATATATATATATATATATATATATATATAGAAAATACCACAAGCAGTCAGACGTATATTTTAATCAAGCTGTGCATGTCAATCGATTTCATTTTGTTGTGATTGATTTATGATCCTAACATTGTAACTGTGCATAAACAGTTGCACAGTTTACTGGTACTATGGTAGTATCGTTATACTATGGCTCCAAAATACTGAGGGTGCCCACTGCAGTTTGTAATTGGTAATATCGCCATTACCGCTTTATCTATAATAGATAATGTTGCATGTGGAAAGTCACTAAAATACTCACACAATTGTGCAACTATAGACCATTTTATCTGAATAATCTCTGGAGCACTTTAAGGTTGTAAAACTTTGTAGAGTTCACGTCTTTTATGGTAGCCTATTGCATGTTTTCTGATGCTTCAGATTATTTCTGTTCCTGTCAATATGATTTAGTAGCTACAACAACCTCAACAATCTCTTAAAAAGTAACAAAGTGAAGTTTTGAATTACTTTGGATTACTAATTACTCTTACTAATTACTAAGACTTATAAAAATAAAAACAATTGATATAAAAAACAAAAAAGCAACAGAAAACTTTCACTTCATATACCCTAATTTGCTCTTTTTGTAATGAATTTCATTAGGTATAATTTGTATCTTTATTTTAATGTTTTTTTCTTTGGTCAGTTACCTACAAAATAAAATAAAATAAAAAAACAAAAAAAAATGAATGCATTTCAGGTGAAGTAATGTGCAAATACTTTTCAATAATAAGGAAATTCCGAATTTAATTCAAGTAGGCCTATTATTACATCTAAAACATAGTATTTCAGACAATTTTCTTAATTTCATAGATTCGAGTTATGAATTACAGTATCGCAATACTACTTGGTATCATGATACTTCTGCTGGTATAGTATCATAATGTGAATTAATGGTATCGTGACAACCCTACAATGTATATCATTTAATTTAATTATTTGCCCATTCAGATTTTAAAAAATATATATATTTTTAATTTAATTAATCTTATTGATGTGGATTTTTTTTATCAGTATTAAGTGCAAAAAAAGAAATTTAGATAATTAAAAAAATTAAATAGACCAACCATAATACAATAAAACTGACATGCAAATGTGATTCACTACTTCTGAAATTTAGACACCAGTTTGACAAAAGTTTTATACAAATAAATATATTGAGTTATTTATAAGGAAGGTGTAGTTTGAAACAATATATTGTATAAGAAATATAATAGAGAGACTTAAGTCTGTAAAATAACAGTGAAGGTACTGGCAGTTTATTACCAGCTTGTACCAAAATTTCCAACTCCAATACTTAAAATATATCACTTAAAACTACACCAAAATGGCAATAAAAGTGGTTTTTGTTTTTTAACTTCTAAACATCAAATGGTCGAATGGAAGCTCAAGGTCAAATAATTTGACTTTTGACATTTTTTTACAGTGTATAATAGAATATTTACATTATTTAGACTTTGCAAACCAAAGACTAAGTGAAATTGGAATTTTATTACAGAGGTGAAATGAATGACTGCCATTTTATGTACAGTAAAAATGGAATGAACGACTCTGTCCTGCCCTTTTTGGTGTTCTGGGTCTTACGCTCTTGTGGTGGTGTGTTTTAGGGTTTGAGTGTTGGGAGGTGAGCTTTTGGATCAGGATGAAGCACTGCGGCAGGGAGTGAACCCGCTGAGACACAACCTGCACAGGGAAGAGGCAGGACTGCAGCGGACCACACAATGGTTCAGTTTGCAAATGTGAACAAACACACGCATTTCATTTGAACATAGGTAATGCAAGTGCTTGTAAGTTTAACTATAATGAATGAATTTAGCTATAGTGGTGCAGTGTTGTCTGTGCAAGAAATTTGGACATATTATGATTGTGTATGTAACCCAACGTTGTTACTATTTATTATAAATAATACTCAGGGGTGTACATAACTGGTATGCAGTTGTGCATGGGTGATTGAAATAAAAATATGCAGACCGGATACTTTTTTTTTTCTTTGCATATCAGGTCACGTTGTTGGAATTTCATAACCTTATTTCCCAAGTTACTGCAAATTTAAAATTTCCTCTCATAACTGGTAAGAACACAGTTGAACTTGGGTGCGAGCCAGCTAATGAAACCAAATGTAAAAGCACCAGCTGATATTTATAATTCAGGTTCATGTTTATATTTCAAAGATAAAAAATATATATGTACATCTATGCAACATATATTTCAAAATATTGCAAAAACGGGTGAACATGCATGGATATGTGTTAGGACCAACCAACATCTTCAGGTAATCCTTTAAGAACTGGACTAAAAAGTTATGTGCAGCCTAAATCATACTACATTTTTTATTAATTTAAATGAAATTCTTTTTTCTTATCTTACTATATTTATATCCAAATGTAAGTTGTCGTCAATAGTACTGTATGTTGTTACAAATGGTGCTAATAAAGACTAAAAAAACATTAAGTCGGTAGTATTAGTTTTGTATACACACAAACACATACACACACAGACTAGAATCTGAATGAACCACCAAAAATCTATGAAAAATCTTGACTAAATACTCACTACATTTACAAAATACTTTCATAAAAAGACAAAGAACCTGCACAAATTAGCACCCGAAAACTGCCAGAACAGAACCTGGCAACCCAGCAGCCCAAAGCGACGGCATTAAACGGCCTTTTCCATGAAATTCACGGGTTGCTCTTCGCAATCCAAGAGCTGATTTAATGAAACACTCAAGCAGCATATGGTTTCTGCTCTGTTCTTCTAAGAAGTGGATCCAACTGGCATGGCCACCGCATCTATCTGGAGGCAACATGTCGAGACTGGAGAGCTTTCGTGACGTTCCCCTACGCCAAACTAAACCGTTTTTCAACTGTCGTCAATCACCTGTCCTCACGAGGGCAAACGTTTACCTGTGCGGCCTTTAAATCATCACGGAGAGCCAAAAGGCACCCGTAGATCAGTCAGTCTTAAAGGTTTGGTAACCAGCTTACGTCAGCTATAGCGAAACCTACCATCTCAATTATGCAAATTGCCTTAGTTAATTAGCGCAGTGTAAAAAAAAAAAAAAACACAACACTTTTTTCCCCCTTCGCTCGCTGACAGAATCTAAGTGTTGTGAAACGATAGCCAATTACTTAAATGGCCTGCTCCCATGTCATGTTCCTATTCATTTAATGGTGGTTATTTGGACGGAAAATTGCAAGTAAACAAAGTTTGACCGTGTCTCGAGTTGTCAAAGCCGCTGGACGACATAATTCACTTTCAAGGCCGTCAACTCTTCTTTCCCCATTGCTTTGAAGGCAAGACAAAGCAGGCTTTTTCACATACCTGTCAATGCTGCTTGTTTTTTGGGGATTTTCAGTAAGAGTTCATTTCAGTGTAAAGCAAACTTTCCAAATGGATTTTATTTGCCCCACTATCAGTTTGTCAATGGATTTTAATAACAATACTTATTTTTAGAGGTATTTCTTCTGTACTGAACCTTAAATGTTGACTTCTGCAGCTTTACATATACCAAATTTCATCATTTTATTCATTCTGAAGGTTTTTACAGGGATGTTTTGAGATATACTATGCCTGATTATGTTAAATCTGTATTAAAAACTGATACTATTTTCGGGCTAGTGATAAAATGATTCCCATAAGTCCCCTCTGAAAAATCCTTTGACTTTAATATAACAAAAATAAATAAATAAATACATATTTTTCATCCAACATTCAGATTTTGTGCCAGAAATAAGAAAATAAGTGTTAAAATAATTCAATTGGCATATCTAAATGTAAAATTTTAGAAAATGTGCTTTCAATAATGTTTCCAATGTTACCAATTAATGCAATCAATTAACTAGAGAAGGTATTTAAAAAAAAAACTATTTTTACATTTTTTTTACCCTTTTCACCTGCAGCCTGCACGTTTCAAAAGTCACTAATGTGCTAAAAAGAGGCTTTATGAGTTGAAAAGGGCCGCTGACGAGACAAATACCAGAACCTAAACATGAGAGAGAGAACAGAGGATCATGGGCGCCTTGGGAGAAGAGTCTGATTCTTAGAAACAAGTCCTTGTTGTGCTTTATTAGCACAAAGAGCTGAGTGTGGTGGAGAAAGTGCGGCGTAAATGGTTAAAAAGAACCTGTGGTGTGAGTTAAATTACAGCTTATGCTTATTTGTGGCTAAATGTTTGATTGCATCCTTGCATCATTAAACCTAGTTGAAACGATACCCTGTGTATAAAGTAAATATTTGCACAAGCTCCAGCCATGAGTAACAGCTGTTGAAAAACTTCAGACTGATTTGGTTTTATAGGTTTTACCTATAATGCAAGCACTTTTATAGTTTCGAAACAAATACACATATATAAATGTTAATTATTAGTCTTATTATATTTATATATTTATTTATTTATTATTTACACATTTTACTTCTTATTTGTTTTATATATTGTTATTATTATTATTATTATTATTATTATCAGTATTATTATTATTATTCATTAATGCATTCTTTAGCCAGTTTTATTTATTAATATTATGTTAAATTAATAATATTCTTTTTATGTAATATCATTTTATTTATTTATTGTTCATTAATGTATTCTTTAGCCATTTTTATTAATTCATATTGTGTTAAATTAATAATATTCCTTATGTAATATTATTTTATTTATTCATTAATTATTTATTATTATTATTATTATTATTATTATTCATTAATGCATTCCTTAGCTATATTTATTTATTCATATTGTGTTGAATTAATTATATTCTTTTTATATAATATCATTTTATTTATTTATTTATTTATTTATTTATTTATTAATATTACTATTATCATTACTTTTATTATTATTCATTAAAGCATTATTTGGCCAATTTTATTTATTCAAATTGTGTTTAATTAATATTATTTGTTTTACATTAGTGTTATGTATTATATAAATTGATTTACTTTTTGACAAGTTAAAGTCAAGGTTTTCTTTTTTAGAGGGGATTTTGGGAATCAGTTTTATCACTAGAAAGAAGAAAAAAATTATTTATATTTGATATTTATTATGAAGATTTTATATTTTTAAATTCTATTCAGTCATTATTATTAAAATACACACTGACAGTAATATAGGTAACATTTGACAAACAAGACAAAACTAAAGTGCGGAAATTCCATAACTAGTCAAAGTCTAAAATTGGATCCAGAAAGCTAAACTTGATATTATCCCATTGTACATTTTCTCTGTTACGATCTAACAAATAAAGTTATGTAAATACACTGTAAAATATTTTGACAAAAAGTCGACAACAAATATTGACTTATTTTTATATGTCAATCAGGTTTCAACTAATTTTTTAAAGTTTAATAGTTTGAATCAGTTTTATTCATGTAAGTTAAGATGACTAAAAAGTTAATTTTATTCAACTTAAAAACGTAATGCAGCAAGAATCTTTTAACAGTTTAGAGCTAGTAGTCCCTACAAATGAAAATTACTTAAAATAATTGGCACGACCTTTAAGCTGAAATTTGGACAACAACTCCAAAAAGACCACTGATAAAAAGAGCCTGTTTGCCCTTCATAATTTCACAGGCCAGCCACGAAGGAACTGGGTGGCCCTTAAAAGTTAGTCTGAGGGGGGTCCGGCAGAAACATACCTCCCAAAGCAAATATGGAAATGATAATGATGCGCTGAAAAGGAGGCAGTCTCCAGCAGCTGGTTGAGCGCGGCTCCTCTGTTGCCATTGTGCCGCCACCCGCGTGTAATAGAAAAGGCTTGGGATTAGTTCCACTTTGCAAATCGTGTTGGTTCACTGATCTTTTTTTTTTTAGCCTTTCCTTTTTCCCTGCCGGCCCATTGCTGTCAACTTTCATTGAACGGTGGATTATCAATATAATAACCAAGGTGATAATAAAAGGTTTTTTTTTTATGCAATAGGCAACAGGTCTCTTCTTTACCCAGAATAACACTGAAGAGGAGGAAAAAAGCATGTGTTACGAAGTCGCACACTCAATTGAAAGGGAGGACAGATTTAGGCGGTTTTAAATATTCTTAAACGGTTTCAGAAAAGAAGTTTTCCGGTCGCCCCGCCTGACAGCGGTTTTGACTAACATCTCGAAAGACTTCTAAATCAATCAAACATTCATGGATTTAGCTTTTAGAAAGTACTCTTGAAGGGGGCGTCAAGCCTTGGCGCTTACTGTATGCATATTAAAGCGCGATCCATTTTGTACACGTGGGCATAAAATATTCACATGACAGTGATACCACTTCCAAGCGTGATTTAATACTAATAGCCTGGCAAATTAAGCTGTGGTTTCTACTACAACATATTTAAAGTAACTCATCCTGGCTCTTCTGCCCAGTTCTGTCTTCAGTAAAGCGCATTTATAAACATATAAACCCTCATTTTTGCAAAGAGGTCATCAAAAGGTGCTTTGAATATGCGATGTGAGCGGCCAACAGGCCGTAAATTCAGTTTATTTCCCTCACTGTAACTCACAACCTAGCGAAGACGACGTATGGGACTGCTCAAGTGTTTGGGTTTGATTAAAAACTCTCCTTATCTATGACAAAAGCATTCACAGCCAGTGACAATACGCTAGTGATAACCTGATCCAGGTGAATCTCTGATAAAGCCTTCTTGACAGGGAAAACCAAGCCATGTGTAAGTCACACTCAGAGATCCGGTTAAGTGTTTACATTAAACGCATGTAAATCAAGCAGCCGATACACACCAAGGGCTGAACTCGTAAAGTGACCGCACTTACGTCCTTAATGTATTTGTCAACAAGTGTCCCTCACTTTTATTTGACTCAAGTCCAGTTCACACTGACAAACTAAACAACATTATGCACATCTGTGCTTTTGTGTTGATTGTTAAGTTCCTTAAAAAGGGATTTGGGGTTAATCTTGTTGCCAAATTATTTTTAAGTTAACAATTCTGAGAACTAAATTGCAACCCCAAATCTGAACTGAAAGTGAATGAAACTATTTTTTATTCTATTTTTAAGTTGCATTGCTGCTTATAAACTTTTCTCAAACTGATCACACATTCTTTCAATACAAAAATGATGTCTGAATACACCGACACTACAAATCAATCAAATCAAAGTGTGAACAACCCCTTCAGACAGTCAATTTAGACTCATAAGTTCCTCTCACTCTTTATTCAAGTCATGATGCTGCTTAGCTACATAAAGTTAAATTGTGCTCAAATTGGTTGCATCACAAACTTTCCCTAAAACAATTATGATATCTGAATTTGTTCATTCAACAAATCAGAATCAGTCAACACTCCTTCAGACAGTGGATTTAGACAAAATAAAATAAAAAACTCACTCCATATTTAAGTCTTGTTTCTGACTTGTTGCAACATGAATTTAAAACCAAAATAGCATCTGTATTCTTTCTCAGTTTAAACATTTAAGGCTCATAAATTCCTTGAAAACGTCCCATTGTTGCTGCTTATTTGCATGAAGATGATCTCTGCTCCTATTGGTTCGATCTCAAACCTTCATTGAAAACTGAATTACTTCCTAATATTTTGACACAGCAAATCTCTCTCAGTGTGAACACCCTGATAGGAAGAGTTCATTGAAATCTGGAATTGGCAATTTTGGTCCTTTAGAACCAAAGTCCTGCAGACTTTTGATACAACCCTTGGAAAACTGTACACTTTCTAGAAACACCTGGGCCTTAATTAGCTTGTTCAGGTGTGTTGAAGTGTAACTCTGCAGGACTGTGCCTCTCCAGGATCAAACTTGCCCAAGTTCCTCTGGTCTGATCTAACAAGGGACCACTGTAGGGTTTAAGGAACAGGGATCTGAACAACAGCAGGAGCCCTGCTGGCTGGGATTTTTTGGGGAAGAAGAGGGGTGCAGTTTGAGGAGGGTGGGGTGTTGGGACCTCACCTCTGGGTCCTGTAATGACAGGTCGATGATGGTGTGTGAATGCCGTTCGGGGGGAAGCGGTCTGCGAAGGCACAGGGCTGCTGAAACCAGACTTCTCTGACTTCTTTAATGTGGTAGGCGATGGCATCCCTGGCAAGAATGATTGATAAGTGCAATTTAATAACGCAAGGTCATGGAGATACAGGCTGGCGCAAAGGAGAGAGAGTGGATAGGAGGGGTGGGGGTGGTTTGTTTGGGTGAGTGGATGGGGGTCAAGACAGCAGGGGAGACTGCGAGGCCCAGCAGGGTGCAGCACAGGATACACTACATGGGGGCTCGAATAGTGGATCTGTCCCAGTACAATGCAAGGTCACGTGAATAAGTAGTCTTGACGTCAAAATTTCAACAGACATGTGCGCTAAGCATGACCTCGTGACTTTTCTCACCATAAAAAACAAGGATTGTTCATCATCCCTGTAGGAGTGTGCGTTTAAAAAGCACTTAAGTTGTATGTTACGAATCCAATCAGTCTTTCGAGAGTGTGCTTGAAGGAATATTCTGGGTTCATTACCAATTAAAGCTCACTTGACAAGCATAGTGTCTATCACCACAAAAATGTATGGCTAAACAAGTAACTATGTTTACTATTGTTTATAAAAAAACAAGGATAATGTTAAGTAATTCTTTTGGTTATTATGTCACGTTTTTAATTCTTAATGAAGGGACTAGACCAGGGGTGCCCAAATTTGGTTCTGGAGGGCCGATGTCCGGCAACGTTTAGTTCCAACCCCAATCAGACACACCTGGGCTAGCTAATCAAGTTCTTACAACGCTTTCTAGAAATATCCACGCAGGTGTGCTGAGGCATATTGGAGCTAAAGTCAGCAGGACACCGGCCCTTTAAGACCAAATTTGGGTACCCCTTCACTAGACATAATGATGGGGAAAAATTACTAGGCAAAATGTTTTCGCTTCATCAAGACATTTTGCGTTTACTGGCATAACATTTACTTTCCCCCCAAAATTTGCATAAGCTTTTTTCAATCCCTTAGAAAGCTTGCTACCTTACAAACTCTGTTTGGTTACTAATTAAACTAAATTCTTGGTTGAAACTCTGCATCATTTAACAAAACTTGTGTCAAGAAACATTACATTTGCTTGCAAAACTTGTTTTCAGTGCATACTTTTGAATTCCAGAGTTTTGTATTCCTTTGTTTTCTACCTATTGAAACTTTCGCATTTGCCGAAGGAATTATTTACATTCCCGCAGAAATTTATTCCACTGGGTAAAAATTAGAATTCCCTGGAAACTCAGTGTTTACTCACAATATTCCCAAGACATGATGTCTGTTCTCAAAACATTTGCATTCCCTCAAAACAATGTATTTTTGCAAATTATTTAGGCAATTTTGGATTAGCTAGCAAAACTTTTATCCAATTCGCTGTGAATGTAAATGTTGACAGTGAAAAGCCCTATTCTCATTTTGTTTTTGTTGAACCCACAATATTCCTTTAAAGCAATAACAGCTTTACCCCATTCCCAGTTGGGTCAAGTTAACAAGTTCCGTTTTTTTATGAGTGTGAGGTTAGTTGGAAATGGTTAAAATGGTGGCTATAAAATGTGAAAACAAAACCAAAAGGCATTTTTAAAGTATCGTATGCACCTTACCTGTGGGCTAGCGGAATGAAATGACATAGCAATAAGCGGGAAAGGATGTGGTGGAGGAGAAAAAAAGAATAAGAGAGCTGAACAGACATGGAGGGAAGAGAGGAGTTAGGGATGCAAAGCACACAGCATTCACATTCACAGTCTGGCAGGCGGTTTTTGCTTTGGCAGGGGTTAATGCGAGCAACAGTTCAGAACGCACAGGCTAACATGGGCTAACTGAGAATGACTGAAGTCTGTTAGTGCATGCTCAGCCACGTTAGTTCAACTCCTCCCTCCGGCATTAGCGCTCCCATACTGCCTCGCTTCCCTCTACCTCGCGCTCTGGGGTAAAAATAGACAGACGTGAGGGAAACCCATGGCCGATTAGCCTGCTCGAGGTTAGGAATGCAAATTGATAAGAATGAACTGCAAATAGAGGGGGCAATTAGTAGGCACCGGTGGCCCATTTGTCACCCAGTCAAAGCGTTTAGTCCATTCTCCTGCAGTGGGACAGGATATAAGAGCTGGTCTCATGTCTTACTTCTCCCCGAGTGCGGTCCACTCGCACCCCCACCACCCTCAGAGGAACAAGTCCACCCAGACACTGGCAAATGACTTTAACTAGTGCAGTTCAATCATGTGCGGCTAAAGCTGTATTAATGGTCTGAGCCAGCAGCACTTACTCTCCTTGTGCTGTATTTTTGTTACATCACAGTTCTGGTATAAAAGACACCCCCCATATGGGGACCTAAGCTCACTTCATATGCAAATTATTATTAAGTTAGATCGTCTTGAATGAATTTACATTAAGTCTACTGTTTTAAGTGCTCAAAGTTAACATCTTCATGGTCAATCTAATAAATGTCACCACATGTAAGCTAAATCATTAGTTTTTAAGTTATTAAAAACAATATTTAAGGGACTCAAAACATTTCTATTTATAAAATATTATTATTAATTATTATAAACTATTATTCAGACTTTTTTTTTGTTTGCCATTGTTCAGCAATATCACTACTACTACTACTTTTATTATTACTACTACTAACATAAACATAACATTTCCACAAAGATAATAAAAAGTTGATGTTTATATTTATAAGAATAAATTATTAACATATGACATAAGTAAATAAATAAATAAATAAATCCTAAATAGTACATCTTAATATTAAGAAATAATAAATTAATATTTCTTACAGGCTGCCCTATTAATAATGTGTATTAACATTAATACTAACAATAACAATAACATTAAATGCAAAAGATATTCTGAAATATAATATTTAATTCCTTTTTTTTAGAAAAACAAGCATAATTGAAACAATAAAAGTAATAATATTAAAAAATAATTTTTTAAATGTTATATATTAATATTATTAAATAATAGACTCCTGTTCTATACTATAGTAATAATATACTATAGTATTGAATAATACTATTCATCGCAAACACACAGCTCAAGGTGTATAACTACATTACCATACTTTGTTGCAACTCTCTGCATTTTGACTTTGGCTACAGTAGATATAGGGAGTTAAATCATTCAGGTACATGTGATTTGATGCATTTCTGTGAGTGTGTGTGTGAGTGTTCAGAAGTCATTCTTGGTTTCTTCAGCCCTCGCAGACTCCTTCCCCTTTCAGGCGCAAGAAAGAAAGACAGATTGCAAGAAAGAAAGACAGCATCTCTTCCAAGCATCAATGATGCATTATGGGCTTTGACCAGTTCACCAATATAAAAGGGTCACTTTATGGTCACGGAAAGGTCATCTAAGAGGTCAATGAAACTAGGAAGAGATGAGCGCTACTTCAATTTGATAAAAGATTTTAAGGAAGAAGCCATCAAGCACATTTAGCACAGCTTACCAATATTTTCCAGTCTTCATTCATCGCACACACACACACAACAAATGCAAAAAATCCCCATTCAGCTGTTCTCATTTTCTCCTCACACTCACACATTCATCGCAAAACGCTTCAGAAGATCAATTTCAATGAGTTGGCTGACAGCGGTGGAAGACAGAGCGCGGTGGAAACGTACAGTGTCATTGGGACGGTCTCATCAGATGCTTGTGGAGCCTGGCGTAACCCAAACACTACTCACCCGAGACCATAACACAAACGACAGACATGATGACAGAATAAACAGACAGAAAGTGGAGGAAAAGGGAACGGAGCGAGGGATAATAGGATGAGAGGATGACCATGGGGTTCAATCACACATAAATACATGCACACACTGTCAGAGGCCTCTGGAGAGAGTCCAAAACATTAGCTTTTGCTATATTAGCTGTCGCTAATGCTATTTGCCAAGCACCTAAACATGCTGGATTTCTTACTGTTGATTTGTTGAAGCTTAAATTAAGTTACTGTGATTGCCTTTCATGCATTTACTAAGTTATGAGTAATTCTCATTTAGAACTGAATTCAACAGTTCATACAGTATGGTTTTAGTGGACGTTTAAAGAGCAAAATTTAGCTTCAACAAGTAGCTTGTTACTTTGCTAGCATCGCCTTTGCAGAGCTTCTGCTCCATTTTTCAACAGGTCTTTATAAGGAGATTAATAAAAATTTGATTAATGTCTAATTAATTTGATTTCAATACAAGTTTAAGAACTTTAGCATCACATTTAGCCTAATAAACAAGTAAAAACCTCCATTTCCAATTCTACTTTATACTGTAAGTCTCAACACTTTAATCAGTTTAAGAAAAAGGAGTGTCTCTACAGTCATTTTGTCCCACAAAAGTTCCTGAATAGTTAACCTCCCCTTTTAATTGGTATTCTGCCATTATTTACTCAACACTCACTTGTTCAAAACCTATTTCTGTTTCTTTGTACTGTTATATACAAAAGAGTATATTTTGAAAAATGCCGCTTGCTGGCACCCATTGACCTCCATAGAAGTTTTTTCCTAACTACAGAAGTTGCCAAGGTGAAGTCTAGATGATATACAGCTGCGGATAAATCAATATAATTTTCTTTGTAACTGTACAACAATAATTCCTTTTTTACATTACTGTTTAGAGTTGGGGTAGGTGTTAATGAAAAACTGCAAAATTTAATGAGTGATTTAATCAATAATATGAATAATACTCTGTATAATTACTGTTTAACACTAGTGAGATGGTTGGGTTTAGGGTTAGGGGTGGTTGTTAAAAAAAATACAATTATTTGGTATTTAAAAAAATAATATAAATAATTCTTGTTAACTTCTGTTTGCAGCTGTATTCCTTCTAGCAAAAACTGTGCCAGCAACAAGCATAACTCAAAATATCTTTCCTTCTGTTCAACAGAAAAGGAACTCATAAGGGTTTTAAAAAAGTATAATTTAAGGAATACTCCACTTAAAAAAAAAAATTTAAAAAAAGGTTTATTTTAGGCCTCTAGAGTTAAACAGTTTTACAATTGGCTAGGATTTATAATGGTGTAATACTGTATATTCTGACATTATAATCAAGGAACACCGCTGCCGTACCATGGCTGCAGCAGGTGCAATGATATTATACAGTTTAGTGCCTGAAAATAGTCCTCAGCTAGTTAACATGGGTTATACTGATAGAAGTTGCTTATATTCAGGATCTGCATTATTGCGATCAAATAAGAGTATAGTTCATAGTCACATCAGCTAATTTTCCGTTGGTCTTAGTACACAACATACTGTAACTACAGAAGAGTAGAGCTTTAAATAGCACTATTATTGAAATGCTTTAGTCATGTTTAAGCGAGATGCCAATGGTCTGATTCAATGATTATGCTATGCTAAGCTAAAAGTGCTACCGCCAGACCTGGAGATTGGGTGAATGGATTCAGATGGATTCAACTCAATAGTATCTCAACAGTTACAGTCTAGGGGGAGCTGTAAAATGAGCCTTTTTTTCAAAATGATTCAAGTGCTTTTTGTAAAACGAAGGTTTGTGTCTACATCAAGTGATCTGAAAGAGGTTCAAGAACAGCTAAAACTTCTTTCAAACAGTTGTTTCTTTTGAGCATCTCCGCTCCATCAGCTGGTGTAAGATAGTCTACCAGTGCTAACTAGCTCTACCAACACTGCCAACCGCAGGGTCACCAACTGCTGCTTCTTCTCATGGCCATGTCTGGACCAGTTAGACACCATAAAACCACATAGAAGCTGCGTTCTTTAAGCTCTAGACGAGGGAGGTTTCAGGATAGTCCAGAGGGAAATGCGAATGAAACCTGTGGGCAGGCGGACAGTTGTGTTTGATTGTGTGTGTGCGCGCGAGTGTCTGTGTTTTCGGCGGACGGACTCTGATGTCTCGCAGTGAGTAATGAACACTTGAAGAGGTTCTGTCAGTTGGAATCAGAGCCCGCTCGTAGTCAGCACTTTCCCCTTCCGAGGCGTTATTACACGCTGGGTCCCGGTCCTGGCCCGATTCTCCTCTTCCCCTCCCTTTTCTCTCCCGCCTCACTCCTGACAAATTGACGGAGCCCAGACGGGCGAGGAGGCAATTCAGTATTGAGTGTGTGTCTCTCCATCGCTCTGGTCCTGTAGCTCTCACCGTCTCCTCCGGCACATCAATCAGCAGCGGGACACTGCAGACGGCAGTGAATCTACGTCTAACAGTATCATCACACACGCACTAGCATTTACAGGTGGCCTATTCATTATTCATTACACAAAAATAAATATTAATTTTTTACTGTAGAAAATAATTACTGCCGTCTTAATTGTTCCGTTTTTATGATTCTGGGAATTATTGCACGGAAATGGAGGATGCAAAGTAATGCCGATTATGACATTTTGAAGTCTGTCTGTCACACTATAGGTTTTTAAAAGTTTTTATCTATTTACATACACATTCGCATAGATTCATGTAATGAACTTCTGACAAAATTCTTTTTACACAAAAAATTATTTAACTTTTATATAATTTAAGTATTATTATTATGCTTATATTATTTTGAAGTCTGTCATGCTTAGTGTTCTACACTAAAGGTTTTTAAACGTTAGGGTTATACTGTATTCATATATACACATTCGTAAACATTTATTTTATGAACTTCTGGAATATGCAAAATAATGATTTAATTATTATATAGTTAAATTAATTATTATTATATAATCATTTTGAAGTCTGTCATGCTTAGTGTTCTACACTATAGGTTTAAACGTTAAGTTTACAAACACACACACACACACACACACACACACACACACACACACACATTCGTATACATTTATGAGTTTCTGAAATAGACAAAATCATTATTTAATATTTAACATAATTATATCTTTTTACATACATATATTAATTCTAATTCTGTCTATTTCAACACTTTCAAAACTATTTACAGTATATAAATTATACTTATGTATAATCATATATGCATATTTTTATAAATTAGAATACAATACAATACAATAGAATACAATACATACACACACACACACACATATATATATATATATATATATATATATATATATATAAATATATATATATATATATATATATATATATATATAACAAAATTAATTATATTAAAATAAAATCTGAAAATTTTCACTATTAAAATACATGTTAAATAAAATGTAATGTTTGATTTTGTTTTGATATCTTATGAACATAATCATTGATAACATTATAATTATTTGATATTTATTTTAACATTACATATGTAAATATGATATAATTGAATCAAAAATATTTTATACTGATTTATTTTATATAAATATACAACAATGATAACAATGTATGTATGTATATACACAAACACACACAATATATATATATATATATATATATATATATATATATATATATATGTATATATATATATATATATATATATATATATATATATATAGTGTTAGAACTTTTTAATTACGATGGTACTTAACATGGTACATTTTTTAATATTTCATATTTTATTACTCAATAGCTTTAGGTAAAATACAAAAACTGAATCGCTAAATGACTTGTAAACCTGCTTCTATTATCAGTGTTTTAAGTAGTGGCGAGGTCTGTGCGTTTGTCAGTATGTTGTTGATCTGGTGTACGTGCGGCGAGTAAAACGACAGCCCTATAATGACCTGACACTCACTACCTGAGCAATGACAGGCACGACATACTTCCAGAAGCACCAGCTAATTTTAAACACATACATAACTCCCAGCTATCAAATAAAGATAGGAGAGGCCCACAAACACACGCATACAAACACAAACGTACACACGCTAAATTCATGGAAAGGGACACAACTCAAACAGATGGCAGGAATAACAAGAGCTGGAGATGCCGCAGTTGTTTTGACGTTCAACACTGTGGCTGAAAAATGGAGAAATGTGATACGGGGGTCAGATCGCACTCACTTTCTGTCTCGGGCTCTTGGTTTACTCACACATTCCCTCTCACATTGGACAAACACACACGTACACACACACTGGAGCAGACTCGCACTCACTGGTGCTGGAGAAACTGTGAAAAACACTTCGGAGCTCTAAAACCAACAGCAGCCTACTTCTGGATGTCCCATTCCGATAGACTTATTCCACACATGTAAATATATCAGGGATGTGTCAGAAATGTGGAGACATTAGTCAACTAATTGGTCAATAAGCAGATTGTTATGTCAAAATCTCTGACCTGACAGAAATTTTTATATTTGGATGGATTTAGAGACACATTTGCAAAGGTTTTTATCATACTAAGCACAGGAAATGCATAAAGGACCATAAATTTAAAAAGTATGTATAGAATAATGTAAATTATTAATAAATTTACAGCATACGTCAGATGTAAAAAATTGAATTATAATATTTTTCATACAGTTAAAGTTAGAATTATTAGCCCCCCTGAATTATTAGCCCTTGTTTATTTTTTTTCCCACAATTTCTGTTTAATGGAGAGATTTTTCTCGACACATTTCTAAGCATACATGACATTTAAAGGCGTAACTAGGTTAATTAGGTTAACTGGGCAGGATAGGGTAATTAGGCAAGTTATTGTATAACGATGTTTTGTTCTGTAGAAAAAAAAATTGCGAAAAAGAGCTAATAATTTTGTCTCTAAAATGTATTTTAAAAATTTAACACTGCTTTTATTCTAGCCAAAATAAAACAAATAAGACTTACACCAGAGGAAAAAATATTATCAGACATACTGTGAAAATTTAATTGCTCTGTTAAGCATCATTAAGGAAATATTTAAAAAAGAAAAATAAATTCAAAGGGGGTTTAATAATTCTGATTTCAACTCTATATAGTATTTGTATAATCAAATGTAAATAACACTGCATAGTCTTCGTTGTATAGACAAATCAATCAAATTAATTGTTATTAAATTAAAAATGGTACATTTTTAATGTTGGGGGCTAATAATTCTGTCTTTAACTGTATATACAGTATAGCATTAACAGCTAATTTATAATATCAGATGAAATATTTTATATCTATATATCTATATCTATCTATATATAAATATATTATCATTAATAGTTATATTAATAACTTTTTTAAAACAATATTTATATTAATCACTATTAGTTACAATATTAACATTAATAATTTTAAGACATATATCAATCATTTATTTTGACAATATTTATATTTAATACATACATATTTAATAATTGATTTAAAAGCTAAATGCTGAACTTTGAAACTATTTAAATAACATTTAAATATATTTAAAGAAATGTTTACTATTTAAACCAAATATAGCATGAAATATTTGTGTATAAATACCCTTAAAAACAAGCATATAATAAAAACTAAGAAAATCTGCATATCCAATATAATTTTAAAAAGTTTTATTGTATTAAATAACATAAAGAGATTATTTTTAAATAAAATAAAAAGGTGAAAAACAATCAAATGTACTTATATATATATATATATATATATATATATATATATATATAAAGCTTAAAATAATGTTTTATTAATAAACAAATTTAATTGTTATGAACATTTTAATATACAAACAATGAACTATGAGCATTAACTTTTTATAAAAGAATTTAAAAAATAATAATAACTTAATAAATAAAAAAATAAACTTGTAGACATTAAAACAAACCATTGTTAAACAATGACTTTTGACAATCAAAATAAAATATTGCTTAAGGGGGGTAATAATTTTGAATATTGATTAAAATGGTTTCAAAAAGATTTAAACGGCTTTTATTATAGCCGAAATTAAACAAAAAAAGACTTTCTATATATTTAACTTTTTATATAAATTTTGCACATCCCTAATATAATTACCATTATAGCAGACATAGCGTCCTCAAATACACATAGACATATCAGGTCATCGCAAACATTTCCAGATGCACTGTTGTTCATGGATGTGGATGAAATCATGCACACATACAAATCAGAAAGACATCATGGGACAGTTTCAGGGGGACAAAAACATTCTCCAGATCAAATCTGTTCCTTTTTTGCAGTAAAGGTGGTTGTGGGGGGGAGCAGGTGGGGGAAGAGAAGAGAAATCATCTGAACAGACCAACACCAACCAAAAAAACAACAACAAACAAACAAACAAACAAAGTACTAAACAACAACACCAACAACTACTACAACACAACTAGATGGCACAATGAACGAGCTCCTGTTTTTGGGTGAGGAGGGAAGGTGAGGATGTGGAAGGATGACAACATTGATGTAGCTTTACCTTGTCTTGAGATGAACGAACTAGCTAGCGAGCCACGCAGTTTATATCCAGCTTTGAAAGACAAGGAAGGAGGAGAAAGAAACAAGGAGGGACAAAAGAACAAAAAAGGCAGGGTGAATAAGAGGTGTAAGAAGCAAATGTGCAACAACCTCAAGCAGTTCATGTTCATATGAGGAGTCCAGAACCTGCCGGACACACACACACACACACACACACACACACACACACACACACACACACACACACACACACACACACACACACACACACACACACACACACACATACATACATATATATATATATATATATATATATATATATATATATATATATATATATATATATATATATACTGTTTTACATACACACTCACGCACACACATACTCACTTAGCATTTTCTTCACTATATAACTGTATTCTGTAAATTGTATTCACATTTGTTCTGATTGGCCCACTGTGATGTCAAGCTGGAGGCGGAGTTAAAAGAAGAACATCAGCTACTGTATTGAGTAAATAAACACTAGTGAATTTTTTAATTATTACCTATGAAATAATACATTTAATTGTCATATAAGTGATGCGAGCGCAAATTAGAAACATGACTTGGGTCGAATAAACAGCAGACGGGCCTCCTGGACGTGGGTTGATATTAGATAATATTTCTCAGAATACAGTGAGCTGGATTTGTGTTCACGTTAATGCGAAAAGAGAGTAAAGCCGAATCAGAGGGTTAAAACGCCACTGAACTGCACAGGAATCAGACACAGAAAGGAAAAAAAGACCTAAAATAATGAAATGCTTAAGTAAAAAAGGCAAACTGAGGAACTCAAGTTGGTTTTATGATATTTGTCATACATGTTATTGTTATATATGTTATATATATATTGTTATTGTTATAGATATATATCACATAAAACAATCGCACACTTAAAAATTGTAATGGTAGTAGTTTTTTTCATTTTATGTCTGTTGTTGTGTTAAGTGTATTTAGTTTTATTTGAGTGTTTAGGAACACTGTAAAACCCAAAAAGTTAAGGTAACTCAAACCATTTGAGGAAAGTGATTGCAAAAAGCCATTTAAGTTCAAAAACTAATCCATATGAGTACTGTTAACGATTAACCGATTTTACTAATTAAAAACCCCAGAATGTCTTTCGAAAAAGAGTAGGGGTTTAACTCTGGCATCCTGGCCAAATTGACCCAATGGCCTCTGTCCATCATAGCCTTCTAACCATTCCCATTTAATAATTGGCTTCATCACTTTGTCTCCTCTCCAGCAATCAGCTGTGTGGTGTGTGGTCTGGTGCAATATGGCTGCCGTTGTGTTATCCAGGTGGATGGTGCACACTGGTGGGTGGAAAAGGAGATTCCCCCCAATGTGTAAAGCAATATGAGAGTCCAGATAACCACTACATAAATGTAAGGAATTATTATTATTATTTAATTTGTCATGGTTAATTAATTGTAAAGGCTTCTCAACACCATGTTTCTGCATAGAACAAAACTGCTGTAACTAAAAGTTATGCCAACTGTGTGCTATTTAAAGTTTCAAACTTGTACACCGCTAATACGCACGCACACTGCATTAACTATGGCTGGTCTTTTGTGAGCGCATGTTCGTTATTTCCAATGGAGGCGCATATTCGGAGCTCATGCTTTCCATGTGCACCTAGTTGAAAGAATGGCGCGAGCACACCATGAGCCACATGACAAGAGCGGACTGTTCAGCTATATACTTTGTATGAAATATACACATTTGTACCACATGACAAGAGCGGACTGTTCAGCTATATACTTTGTATGAAATATACACATTTGTACTCCAAAGAGAAAAAGGGAATACTAAATACCTTTGTAATATAGTTGATCAAAATGCCATTCTGACTACTGCTTTTGACTACATTTATTTTCTTTAAAAGGGAAATACTTAGCTATTATGATGCTTAGATTTACATTAGGCTAATACTATTTTTTTTTTATTCATTCAATGTTGTCATTTATTTTCAACATAAAATTACTTATTTTTAAATGCCAAAAGCTTTTATTTTTAAGTCCAAAGAGAAATGGACTATTGTTTGTTTTAAATATTATTATTTTCCACTGTATTATTAAGTTTCTGAGCAGCCATATATAACAGATTCAAATATAAGGAGCTTTCATGTGATTTTCTAAACTTGTAGTGTTTTGAAATGAATGAATGCATAATAATTGTGATAACCATGAAACCGTGACTATTCCTCAAACTATAACTGTACCCCCTATAATCATTGCATCCCTTATAATATATGGATTATTTATTTTAAAGTATCTACTTTATATCATATTGATCTATTATTATTAAATGCAGTGCATGCTTAGCGAGTCTTTATTCAGACAGATTATAATCAGCCTAAGTGAATCATTTGAGCACTACCTGCTGGTCAAACCCTAAAAAGAATCATTGATAAATTGTAATCACTGGGCTCTTCGAATGGTTCTTTTAATAACAAGTCGTCCTCTACAGCCCTCTGTTACCTCTATCCTGAGCTGTCCGTAACACACGCTGCATGTTTGCGCTCTATCTCTGTCCACTCTCCCCTGTCTGTTTCTAATACGCAGAGACGTGATTGAGGACGCTCTGAAGCGGGACAGATTTACCGTCCTGTGCTCTGTGTCACTGCGGCGGTTCACAGGACACGGCGTGAATCAGCACTCAACACTCACTCATACACACACACTCACACACAAGACCCTTTCCCCCACCACTAGCGGCATTAGTAGACACATGAATATGAAGTTACATGAGTCTGCATCTACGGTTAACTCCAGAGATGGACTGACAGAGGGGGGAAAACAAAAGAATAAAGGAAACCAAATGAGGTGCCATTTGAGTAAGAGGGTGCCATCTCCGAAATGTCATACCCGGAGAGACGGATCAGAGATGCTGAAACCCCCCGAAACAAGTAGAAACAGAAATAATCCCCACACAGCTGTTGCCGTCCCACAACCAGCGCACACCACAGGAAACACACACACACACATACACCCGCAGCCCCACAGTTTGTGTGTGTGTGTGTGTGTGCTTGTGTGTGTGTGTGTGTGTGTGTGTGTGTGTGTGTGTGTGTGTGTGTAAGGCTGGCTTTCAGGGTGGATGGTTACCTGGCTCCACTTCATGCCAGCTGCTGGCTTGGCTGCCGCTTCCAGGCGAGCGTCCCTGACCTGGGTAGTAGGACTCCTCTCCCGGGCTGTCCACCTCATCCTCCATGCATTTGATTCGCTTTGCAGAACTGTGCGACAAAGACGAGAACAAATGAAAAGATGATTAAAACCAAAAGCAGGAGCTTTCTGCAGGATTTGGGCTTTCAGAAACGCTATAGACATTGTGAAACTAAAGATACAAAAGCATCTAGCGTGCTGTGTTTTTTGAGTTTGATTTAATAATAACATGTGGGTGAGTGTGCCATTTTAAAATGTATACTATAGATAAAACTATATATATGTACAACATTAATATTATGTTAATACATTAAATCAATTATTTCTGCATACAAAATAGATGGAGATATGTCAGTAAACACAACTACATAAATGAATGCTTTGAATTTAAGATTTATTAATTTAGCATACTTGTTATAGCCCTCAAAATATATCGAAATAAAAAGTGTAAATGAATGAATCCATCAACAAATCAATCAATCAATAAATAAAACCCAACCAACAATCTATAAACAGATAGAACGTACTAAAACCATTAGAAAATTAAACCATTAAACCACTGGCTAGAACTGTAAAACTGCATTTTAATTGCACTAGAATTGTAAAACCCCATTAGAATTGCATTAGAACTGTAAAACTGCATTAGAATTGCATTAGAACTGTAAAACTGCATTAGAATTGCATTAGAACTGTAAAACTGCATTAGAATTATAAAACCGCATTAGAATTGTAAAACTGCATTGCAAATCCAATGCAGATTTTTCTAATGCACTGAAATTGCATTAGAATTGTAAAACTGTTAGAACTGCATTAGAATTGTAAAACTGCACTGAAATTGGATTAGAATTGTAAAACCCCATTAGAATTGCATTAGAACTGTAAAACTGCATTAGAATTGTAAAACCGCATTTGAATTATATTAGAATTGCAAAACTGCATTGGAATGGCATTCCCTATTATATTGACATACTTTATTACAGTAAATGAAGAGTTCAAATGCAAAACCCTCAAATTCAAAAGTGCCACCTAAGATTTTTTTTAACTAAAATCAGGATTTTTTTTCCAGGCTGTTGTGTGTAGTTTGTTAATATTGCTCTTATGGCAAAGAATAGGTTACTTCATTGTCTTTAAAGTGAATTTCAAGTAAGTTCAATTTAAGACATTTTTTAAGACCATTATGAATGAAATTTCAGACTTATACAGGGCTAAATGTAAAAATGTTTTTGAATATGCCAGTTGGAAAAGATTTTCACTTTCCCAAAATTTTTTTTTTACAATTTAATACATTTAATAATACAATAATAATAATTTAATAATAAAAAAATAGTTCAGGTCAGTATCCTCAGCGGTAAATAAACGGTGAATGTTTAAATAAATGTTACTGTAAGGAAAGTAATTAAAACATCATGGTAAATAGAGTTAATTAAAGCTTTATTGAGATGGATTGTTAGTGATTGTATGAGGGTTAATGGCCAGATTGAGCAGTTATACATGAACAAAGGAAAATTAACACCTGTTAAAAAAGATTTAAGACCTGCAATACAATATTGCAGTACATTTAAGACTTTCTGAGGGCTAAAATTTAGCTTTTGAGATTTAAGACTTTTTAAGACCCCGCTGACACCCTGTATCTAATATAATATTTCAAGAAATGTATTTTGACACATATATTATTGCTATGATGCACTGAGAGTAAGATTTATAAAATTGGCAGACAGCCCTCAAAATAAATCCAAGTCAAACATGCCAAATAAACACATTAACAAATGGGAAAATAAGCGAGCGAGCTAATGAATAAGCAAACAAACAAATGTAAGTAAAATAAATGTTACCTTCATAGAAAACATGTATACTGTACACACAAATAAATATATAAAAACAAGCATTTTTCATCTATAGTTGCCCAAGTATTTCTCATTTTAAGTTTAAACTAAAATAACTAAAACTATATCAAAACTAAAATAAAAAATTATTCTACATAAATGCTGAAAATGTCAAAGACAACCATAAACATAAAAACTTTATCTGCTTTTGTTCACAAATCTGAAATGTATTTTCAATCAAAGGACTGAAACTAAAGAGTACGTGAAGTTGATTTCATGATGACTAAATGTAGAATATCATTCAAGCAAGAAGGAGGACAGCAAAGCGTGAGCCTATTCAAGCACACACACACACAACACAATCTAACAAAGATCCAAGAGGTGAGGAATAATCGGAGGCTGGCGGTCATGTGTGTATGTGAGTTATCTGCTGTAAGCTGAGCTCTGACATTTATTTGTTAATGTAAGGCCTACTGGTGTTTTTCACTCATAATCGCTTAATTAGTTTCTAGCATGCAGCCACACACAGGGTCCTTATTCCAGATGTTTGCTTTGGCAGGCCTGGCTGAAGAGGCCACTGGAGCATGTGGGCAGACGCACACATGTATACACACACAGATGTATTTGAATGAGCGCACATGGGCTCAAACTCTAGCAAGCTAGCGCGCTAAAGTACATTTTTGTGCATCAAAGGGACTTACAATGACTGAAAACAGCTTGACAAGTGTGTTCTGATATATTCAACAAATGCATTTCACAGAAATGATTAAACCGAATGTACACATTATATGATATTAGTTTTTTTCTTAATTAGTTTGGCACATTTTTCGAAACAAGAATCTCTAAAATTGTTTGCAGACACACCAGAACTGTATTTCATGTCTGCAAAATGCAGTAACTCATCCAAAACATTTATGTTTCAAAAGCTAGTTGTGTCAGAAAGTTGGCCGATGTCCCCAAAACTGAAAATGTGTTGTCATTACATGAGTCAAAATGTTTAGGTGTTTTGTCAACATGATAATCAACTACAGAAATGTTCACGTTGTTCATGTTGATGGTCCATACTGCTTACTATACAACACAAAAGTGTGTATTTAAAGTATGGTTGGGAGATTAATCGAAAAGTAATTGAAATCGACATTTAGAGCTTATAATCGATCAAACTTTTTCAGGTAAATTTTTTTAAATTACTTTTCCTACCGCGTGTAGAGTCACATGAGCCCGCTCAGCAAACTTGTGCATTGAACCACGGGCTGGTCTAGTGCAACCTTTGCGCATTTATTTATTTAATTTAATTTATTTATTTGGACTTTTTATAATAAAAACTGTTTCAGGCAATGTACGTTTTTATTTTAGTTGTTCATCGTTGATGTTCAATAAATAATCATAGATCACAGATAGTGTCCGTTTCCATCAATTATTTTAAAATCAAGTAGTGCAAACAATCTGGAAACTGTAAGAGCAAAAAATTCATTCATTAAAATAATATTCATTAAATAATAATAATAATCGTTCATTAATCGTAATCACGTTAAAATGTTTAATTAATCGAGATTCTGGTTTTAGCCCAAATCACCCAGCCCTAATTTAACGTAGATAAAGATTAACTGGGAAGATTAAAGGCTTGTTTATACTTCTGCATCAGACGCATGCGTTTGCTCCAGCGCAGTCTTCGCGCAGTCGCATAGCTCTTACCATGGCTGACTCGCACCTGTTAGTAACCTGTTAGTAAGTCAGTAAGTTAGTAAGTCATTTGACTCATGTGAAAATGAAACTTGTTCTGGGATCTGAACTTGTGTTGTGATAAGTCTCGAAACGAGCCAGAGCAATTGGGAAAAACTGTTGCAAATGGTCAAGTACGTTTGCATTTATGTAGACCTTAGGTATGCTATGTTATTTAAAAGTGACAGCAAAATCAGTGCAATAACAGTGACCGTTTATATGTAATGTTTCAGCTGTGCACACACATACACACACACGTGTCCAAACACACACATCTGTCCATGCACCTCATGCGAAGAGGTGCCACGTTGTGCGGTTTTACATTTGGGAGCTGTGTGCGTATGTGTGCGTGTGTGTGTGTGTGTGACCGGCCCGTAGGCTGAGCGGGTGGCGGAGAGAGAAGGATCCAGGTGGACACACATATGCTGGAAGCTTGTGTAGCTCAGTCTCCTGCAGCCTCTTCGAATGCTCAGCCAACACATCAATCTCTGCCTCGGCTGATTAATTAAGACTCAGAGTGAAGAAGAGTATGTGTGTGTGTGTGCGCATGTACCTGCTAGAAGAAGTGCTGGGTAGGGGGCGCCTCATGGCCCCAGGGCTCATACTGTAGTAGGAAGAGCTGTCCAAGTCTGCCAACGAAAAGTTGGGCCCCGTCCCTGCCGCGATGGGCGCTGTCACACACAAAGAAAAACAAACAAACATCAACATTAAAGTGCAAAGAATTTAATCTTTACTTTTTTAAGTCAGTAATACAAATTAAACTCATTTTTGGAGCACGTTGGTCCATTTTCTGTCCAACATGCACTTCAAATACAAAATCTGACAAGAACGGCATCAAACTTTAGCTCATAAACACATTTTTCACTTGGTTCAAGAAACAAAAACAAACTCAAAAGACAGACGTGGACAAAACAACTGACAGACATACAGATAAACAAGATTTTCAATAAAAGTTACACGCACTTAAAAAAAAGAGCTGAGCAAATCCCCACGTGCCCCTTTCTGTAGGTCATCGGCGAGCAGCGCTCTATCAAATGCCTTTGTCATACAGTACATAAAGCTGTGATGCCTCTTTATATTCATGGTGACTGAGACCACTATTTTTTGATGAGGACAGCACGAATGTGTAAGAGAGCGGCCCTGGTCCTGCATACCTAATAGGCTGGGTCCAGGCGGAGAGAGAAAGAGAGAGAGAGATGTATGTTGGGGGGAGTCGGACGGACGACAGAGTGGAAGACTGTGATAGACACGGTAATGGGCTGCCTAATTAACATTGGAAGAGGACACGGCTAAAGGGGCAAGTTGGACCAAAGGAGGGAGAGAGAGCCAGCGCACTAGCCAACAAGCTAAAAGTTGGACACGTAGGAAGCGAGAAAGGAAGTGCTATAATTTCTGAGTCATCTCTTTATGTTAACTTTTTTTTGGAAGGGGGGAGGAATAGGCGGTCCTTCACTCTAATAGAAGTGGCAGCGGGGATTATTTATGACGAGCAGTAAAGCCGGCTGCATTTGCATGGCTAATAGTAGGATGTGAAGTAATTTGTGTGAGAGCTAACCTGGGCACTGGGCTGCAGTAACTCAGCCGGCCCTTGACGCGCACACACACACGTACACACAAGCGCGCCCTCGTGCCGAGAGTGGCCGGCCCTGCTGCTGCAGTTTGGGTAGAAAAATGACCACACTGCAGTCTGTCTGACTGGAATGGAAATCAATCATAAAGGTAATCCGCAGTCTCTACCTCTTAAAGGCTTTATCAAGTGCTTTCGCTTGGAGGATTCCAAATGAAGCCTGTGGCTATCAGGCCGGCATTGATCTCTCTCTTCTCTCCTTCCCCCTCTGTTCTCGCTCTCTCTCTCTCTCTCTCTCTCTGTCTGATCTTTACTGCTTTACCTTTCAAGTTGCTGGGCGCAAAGTACATTAGCAAAATGTTTCAATCTATTCTATTTACTCAGTGCAGAGGAATGGCAGTGTGGGTTTACACAGCTATGCGCATGGGGGCGATGCAAAAATCAGCCACGCAAGATGGCTAAATTTGACAGAAATTCCCTTGGGGAACATTCACAAACACAACTTCTAAATATATATATATATATACACATATGCAAAGTACAAGTGAACTAAAAAGATCCAGGCAAACAGGTTTCAGACTGAAAGGTCGGCAAGTTACAGGAAGTTTGTTGTCAGGACAGCAAAGTGATCGAGCCTACTGAATGTGGCAGAGTTTTTTGTGTGTGTGTGTAGTCTCTTGTCTCAGGGGTTGACAATCCCTCTTAACATACACACAGACGTACTCCTCCCCTTCACCCAAACACTGGCTGCTAAAGCATCTACAAAAGCTGGGGAGGCTATTCATTTGAAAAGAGCAGGGGGAGGAGGAAGAGAAAGAGAGAGAGAGAGAAAAAAAATCGGCTTTTGTTCAGGCCGGATTTTAAAATTGAAGCATTTGACAACAAAGGCAGCAGCAATCAACTTCAAAACCCTGGACGTCTGTTCACCCTGTCTTCCCCCCGCCTTACTCCTCATCGCTTTATTGAGCGAGAGGACCATGGCGTGATGGGATCTCATCTAGAGCTGGTCTGAAGTTGGTGAGCTTTGACAGGACTTCAGTGGGCTTTTTTGCTGGATCAGCTCCTGTGTGGATATAGACCTACAGCATAGGTCCAGAGTTCTCAGTCTAGAGAAGAGGGTTCACATGGGGGTGGACCTTACACCTTTACCATGTAGATTCCCATCAAATCAAACGAAAAGAGAATGCAGCAGGAACAACGATGGTGGAGTTTGCAGGTCAGTGTCCAGTTGAGGGAGGTCAAGAAGCAGTCCTGGACTCAGCATATTACTACTCCTGGTGAATACACTTTGAAGAACATGGCTGATAATATGCAGGTTGCTGGTTTGCTTCCTGCAAAGAGTGAGCTATGAGCCATCACCATTGTGCACTTCATGTCATTTTTGATAAAGATGTCTTCCTAATAACTCCCTTAAGTGGTTACAAACCGGTACCTGATTTCAAAATGCTATGCGTTTCTACAGAAGAAACTAAATCATACAATGTTGGAACAACATAAAGGTGTGTAAATTATGGCAGGATCAATACTCATATTTATCTTTTTTTATCTTAAATAATGTTCAAAATGTAGGACATCTCGCAGCAAGTTAGCGTTGATAAGATTCAAGCCCCATGCGTGCATTTGACTGCAGATGGCACTGCCCACTGGCAGGCTTTGGCCCAGTGTTGGCACAGTGCTGACAAGACTGGTGGGCGTATCCCCACTGGTGCTGCTCGGCAGTGTCTCAGCCACGGCAGCCCCTCTCCTACTCCATAATTCATCTGCTCCCCCTGTTCGGTCATATGGCTAAATGGTGCGTGCCAGCGCCCGGCCTTCGCCCAGGGATTTCCAGGTGTCCCTGCCCCTGGACCACACTGCCTTTCTGCTTGCCAACATTTCTGCAAGGCTCTTGCAGGCACACTAATAACAATAACCTCATCCTAATCCCGTATCCTCTCCTGTCTCTCTCTATAGCCCTCACAATCTCCTCTGGAGAGGCTCTGAGAGGGCGGCAGCAACAGTAAAACTGGCTCATGTACAAGTCCTCTTGCTCACCTGAGCTTGACGGTGTGCCAAACTGTGGCTTGACAGTGTCCGACTTTATATGGGGGCCAGCTGTAGAGAAAAAAACAAACTCTAGGTGATAGTGGCGCTTACTGGGAACGTTTAAGAACACAAACACTGCAAGACTTAAGAAGGTAGAAGGGAGAAACTGATGAAGGAGGAGGGAGGAGGATATGGAAAGGCGGACCCAATCTCCGAAATTACCCCAGCTTGGTATCGACTGGCCAATTATGTGGAGTTCCATTTACAAAAACGTAGCTGTAGTGGCTAACTTTATGGAGACTTTCATTTCGCTCTACCCTATACTCCCGACCGCCCCTCCTTCTCACTCTCTCGTTCCCTTCCTCTCCTTTTTTGTGTGGTGCTTTAATAGGATATTGATCGACAGAAGCAGATTCGATTGGGCTGCCACTGAATTGTGTAATGGGTGCACAAAGCCAAGGTCATAGTGTATAGTCAGGGAAGAGCTAAGGCAGCCCGTTGTCCATTCAATATCACGACCTTTCATCTTGCGAACGGGCACGAGCCTGCACTCAACCCGTTCCCTGTTCGCTTAAATAAATCTGCCAGACGCTCCCACATAGAAGCCCCGACGGAACTCCTCTGGGCAATTCATACACCACTTCAGTACACCAGATTACCCTCTTCTACCCATCTTCCAATCTGGTGCACTTACCCTCTCTTCACTTCAATCAACAGCATCATCTCTGTGCCTTCCACACGAAGCTACCAAAGTCATGAATGTGCATGCATACAGCACTTTAATTCACAGTCACTCCATAGGGAGCAATCCTGTTAGAGGACTTATGCTAACTGTGGGCTTTGCTGACTGCTGAACTTCTTAGATGGTATTGCCCATTAAAAAAGGAAAGAGGTTAACATGGGAGTGTGAGACACCGCCAAGTCTCCAGCCATTCTTTAGAGGATGGGAGATGATGAGTTTTCAAGATATTCTGCGGACTATTGTGTTTGATCGCTGCACATTTCCGAATTGAAGACTTAAACTCCCTTTTCATTCACAGGTGTGACTTTGAATGAATTGTGAATGGCACAAGAGAATGTTCTCTTGGAAGCTTTTAAACATTTTCTTTTAATTTTCAAACAAGTTTAAGTTGACAACTTTTGTGGTCCAGGACGGAAGAGCACTTAAATTCCCAGAATGCATTACCTGTGTTGAATTACTCTGAATGGCACTTCACTAAATTCCTTTTCCTGTTTAACTTCCTGTGGGGCTCAAGAGTAATGTGCTCTTTAGCCCAACATTGGCAACCCCCTGCTGACTAAAAGCCACTGTACTGTGGAGAGGAGAGGAGAATAAAGAGAGTGATGGGAAAAGAGAGCAGAACACTTTGATTTGAATCGAACATCCAGCATATGCCACCCAGCATTTGCTTTTCTTCTCAGTGTGTCACAGATGTTAGGATAAAAGCCGATCTCTCCGCAGAGCTGGATCAATTATGCATATTCCTTAATCTTGTTACCATCATACGCCAAGAGTTCTGATGCAGCACAGTACTGGCTGAGTTTTAATATCTCTGTCTTCCCCTCTCTCTCGATAGCCTTCATCATTTGCCGCATCCATCACATCCTTTTGCACCACCTCACACATGCATGCTGGACTCACGTTGACCCTTGCATTTCCTTCTGCCCGTCTGCTGTCACGTCGCCAGAATGTGGTGGCACCCAAATGTTTGTTCTCTCCAGACGCTGTCTTCGCGTTGGCAGGCACCGTGAGGGTTTTTGAAGGCAGACTGCGAGGTGAGACCACGGTGGGCTCTTTGCCCGGGCCCCATGACACCCTCTTCTCCTCTCCTTCGCCCGGGATTAGGTCACGGAGGAGTGTGATCAATGCACCTTTGATCAGAAGGCTCCAGCGAGTGCTGACAGGCGCTTTGGATCGGCTATTGTTAGCGGGTATCGACATGCACGTATGGATCGTGCTGCGCTCTGTCACTCTCCACCGTAGACGTCTGCAATTTTTAAAGGTCACGTTTTTTTACTCCCTTCCCATCCTCCCTACCTCCTCAGGAAAAGTCTGCTCTCCTCCTTCTGCATTTTGTTTTAATCTCTTTATCAATCCGGGAAAGACTCGATTGTTTCCTCAAGTTGTGAAAATACTCGCCATCATCCATTTACTATTACATTTAAACACCAAAACATGAACCCCCAGAAAAACTTCATTTTCACAAGGGTGTATTCAAGCACAACAAATGAGGAGTTATAAAAGAAACAGTCTGCACAAAGAAACTTAGTTTGTACTTTAGAAAGTCCAAGTGCTGTTGAACCGCACTGCACTGAAACACTTTCAGCTGACTGCTGCATTTCGCCGGTGTTTCGATTTCTAATGAGAGGAGGGATAGTGGATTCAACCCATTGTTCTGAAAAACCGAGCTGAGAAACCAAAGAAGCTTTCCTCCTGCACACTGGTTAATCACTATCCTCATCCTACCTTTGAGCGGAATTTGAGACGCTTGAACTAACATGATTTGGACATTGTGGTTTTAATCTGCTAAAGGCCTTCATGTAATAGGGCGAAACTGGTCTTAGGAAACCTCACCGCCACAAATAAAGCTAAGCTGAAGGTTATGACCCTTCCACGACATCTTTATTGAATTCAACTAACCTGATTTTAGGTTGATTATGAAAGCTCAATAAATTGATTTTAATGGTTCAAGTCAAATTATAACTGACCTAAGGAGTTTTTACTTAAAAGACGGCACACTTTGAAAGGCAACACTGCGTAAGATAATAAGACTTGTTTTCAGAGACTGATTCATTCATAAACAGATGAGTCAAAGACGCTCAATGATGTCCCAAAAGGAAGAATAATCATTATAAGATGTGGAGATCTTACTCTGTGAGACTCGCACTAGCTCAGAGACGGTGAAGACACCTGATGTGACGAAACTGTCCTGGAAGCCAAGGTGCCCTAGGAGACAAAAATGAAAGAGGAGAAAGACTGTTATCTGAATGAACATGACAGAATACAGAGCAAAGACAGCCTCTATGTCAACAATACACTCACACGCACACATAGTCCCAGTGGGAAAGAGAATAGGGAGTGTTTTGAGTGACACAGAGGGTAGAGCACATCTGGATTCAGTCCCATGAGTGTCTGAAGTACAGTGGGGCAGAGGCGCAGTGCAGTGCATCACACACACACAACGAGAAGCTGTATGCTAAGCCCAAGAATTCACAATTATTATCTGTTTACATATGATACGTGGTGGAATCTCGGTCAAAAGCATTCTTTGTTCGGCAGGCAGTCGGTTGCCTTTTCCAGCAGACAGACCACAATTACTGTGTTCATAATGCTGACTACAGCTGACCCAGGACCTGCCACACATCCTGCGGCCTCTTATTCTGCTGGAGGGGCCCATATCGGCCTCAGATTCAACCACAGACAACCAGACGACCCTAAACTCTATATCATTCAACACCACAGAATCAAAACATGCAGTCAGTGTGGCTTACATGTCGCAAAATGACCTGCTCTCAAAGACTGCTGATTTGGCAAGGCTGATCAACACAAGTTAGATTCCTTACAATATACAGCCGAAGGCAAAATTATTAGACCTCATGTGAAATTAGCATTCTTTTCCAACAAGAAAATCATATTTCTTAGCTATTAAGAAATTGTTTTGAGTTGAATGTCAATTAAAAAAATCTGAACACAAGAAAATCTTATTTCTTGGCAGAAAAGCAGTTTTTATTTGTATTTTTAATTATTTCTTTTGTTAAACACAAAAGATGATAAACTGAAAAAACTGAAAACTTGAAACCATTTACTTCCATAGCAGAAAAAAATATATTCTATGGTTGTCAATGTTTACAGGTTTCCAACTTTTTTCAGAAAGAAACTCATAATGGTTTAAAATAAGTAAAGAGTGTGTAAATGATGACAGAATTTTCATTTTTTGTCTCCTTAAGCCTTTAAATTGCACTTTAACCCTTTAAGGTGTTTGAAAGGTGCTTGTTTGGCCTCGAAACAATTATTGTTTTTGTTTTTTTAACTGATAACCTATGAACAAAAAGTCAACCAGGAGGTTATGGTGTCTATTAAAGGGTTAAAGTCTCTAGTCCGAAACTTTCACATGCGCTTTTTTTCGTATTAATATGCAAAAAAATCATCACATACACAAACCTTGCATAGTCCAATGCGTTAATTAATCAATTACGAAAAAAATGCAAAACATTTCGGAGTCAGTTCAAGCAGTGATACTTTGTTCTCCTCTCTTCTCCAAAGTAGAGGAATAGGCTGCATATTGTGCTAATCTAATACTGCTTAGAGAGGAAGGAGAGTTCTGCTCCTTATCAAAGAGCTGTGCTGAATTATGGCGGAAATAAAAGTTTATTTTTAGGAAATCAGTGGAATTTCGATACATTGCTTGTGATTGCTTGCATTCATGACCGTAAACAAATCCTGAACATAGACTGACAGTACCTAAAGACATAATAATAGATGGCGGCCGCATTGACGGGAACGAAAGTGGACTACGCTTTCTATTTAATTGTGTATGGAAAGTACGTCAAATGTATGGACACACACACCAAACAGTAGCAGGACAGAGGTGCGCCGTTCTCAACTGTCCACCACATTCTGTCTTTTTATTATGCACTGTGTTTGTCAAAGTTATCTGTAGCTCAAATGACGGCATTCTGTATTTAGCTTTTTGCTTGTGCGGTGGCTCTGAACTACCAAAACATCTCTCAAAGTGCTTTTTCGGATACGAAAAGTGTAAAAAATTTAAAAAAAATATGACAGACGAAAGTTTTGGAGGAAATGTGTCAATATGATTAACTCAACATGAGGTTTAAACATTTTTTTAACGTGTGAAGATCACGGACGAAAATCTCGGATTCAGTGTGCAGTAACCTTTAAGCTAAATACTAGTACCTTGCGAAACAACAAGTAAACTATTATGTACTGTCATCATGACTAAAACTAAATAAATTTGTTGTTAAAACTATTATTTTTAAAAATGTGTTGAACAAAATCTCCCTTTCTTTGGGAAATATTTTAAAAGAGCTAATCAGTTTGACATTAACTGTATGTACAGTAGACTATTTGAGGGATGTAAACAAAAACAATGGTCCCAATGTATTTCTTGTTTTATATTTTTAATTTCTAGAGCCTTCGAGAACCCAAAAAGAGACACATATTGTTAGATAGATGTCATGATAGCTCTTTAAAATTTCTATTGTTACAGTTATGAAATAATTTGTTAACAAGCAGAAAATGTTCATGGCCCAATCACATGACTACATTGAAATGGTCTATACAGCAATATTTACTGGATTAGAAGTAACTAGATTGCAATAAAAAGTACATCGCTGGCAGGAACAGAAGGAAAGGGACAAACTTTGCAATAACTCTGCATTATGTAAATACATGCACAACTAAGAGACTTTATGTTTGAGACTTCTCCAAGATAGACACGGTGACAAGACAAATTTTTAAGTGATGTAGCTATTAAAACGACTTCCTTCGCAGCTTTGGTGAGCTATAAAACCAACAATAGAAATGAGTTTAGTCTTGACTGGCTGGATGAGGAGACGTATAGCATGTGGACGGGCGGAATAATAAATAATAAAAACAGAGAGAGGGAGAGAGGGAGAGAGACGAGAGAGAGGGAGAGAGACAGAGGGAGGGGTAATATCTACGGCTCATTGCGAGAGAAAGTGCTGACATGAGCTAAAAGACTGCAGACCCGGAGAGCATTCCTGCGCAGATGCCCCTGAGATTGAGAAGAAGAGTGAGATAGAGTTTGTTCGGGGAGGTATCAGAAGAAGGGGAGACAGTATGTGGCAGAAAGTCAAGGTAAATTACCGAACAACAAAGCGACAAGGACAGTGGTGTATGGGGTCGAGAGCGAGAGAAGGCGAAAAAAAAAAAAGTCAAAGTTTCCACACAGCTGTACATACTGTGAAACAACAATAATAAGCGAGAGCAAGTGAGGCGCACCATTACTTGGAAAATGGAGGGATGACGCAATGGGGCTGAGAAAGGAGAGAGAAAGCAAGCGAAGGGAAGGAGCCTTCGTCACTTGAATTCCAGTATAGGGAGCATATGCACCAGGAGTTCAGCGAGGGCATTTCCATGAGTGCCTCATATAGGGAGGCAGGGGCGAGGGAAGGGGCAGGGCTTCTATATCTCAACACGGATAATCACTCCCAGCTGTGTCCACTGTAGCGCTGCGCACACACACACATACACACATGCAGGGAGGAGCCAAGGTTCGCCTTTCACAGCAGCACAGAGACCTCAACAAGCCTCCAGCGCAGCAACAAGAGCGCCGTGTGGAACTACGCTTGGCCTCAGGAGTTGCAAACATATACTGTATCCGCATCTATAACGTTTTTTGTTCAACATCATAAAGTTATTAACTATGCTAGGTGTTTTGGCAACTATCCCACAACATTTAATGGACTTTTAGCTTCTTAGTAGTGTGTAGCTAACCTAAAGTGGAATTCTACCTTTGTGAAACAGGATATTCAAAGAGGAAAAAGGTGCAGGGCCTGATTTTATTCACCAGGAAATGATTGAAATGTGAATAGCATGTGTTGCATACCAGGCGCGAACGCTAGCTAGCTAAAACAATGGCTGCTGTTTGTTTAAATGATCGAATGTAATGCACAGCCTTGATGATGTCATCAGAGATGGAAAGTTGCTTGCAGCTACGTGCAATAAGAAGTAACCTTGTGTAAAAGATACAACAAAAGGGGGCTGGAATGATGAAAAGTGTGTAGTAAGTTCCAGAATGGAGCTAGCATATAAGTGAGCAAGCTAAAAACCAATGGCCAAATTGCTGTTAGTTTAATCTATCCAATAGAATACCTGGTCTTGGTGGGCTGATAAGGGATGATATTTAATTTATATTTAATTGAGTAAGTGATGTGGTTAACTTCGTTGATTAATTGTTTTGTTTTGATTAAATGTTAATAATTCATCTTGAATTGAACATGCCCACACAGTACATATAGTTACATTCGCATACTTCTGATTATTAATAGCAACTGGTACATATATGCATAAAACAATATCACCCATAGTTCTTCTCTAATTTATACTATTATAACTTTTACTTATATCCTGCACTTGCTGCATTGTTTATGGATTGTTACTGAAAAAACAAAATGGAGTAAAGTAGGGTACGCTACTATGAAAATAGGCACTGCTTGATTTTTCAGTCAGCAATTGATTGGTTATTGAAAAGTATAATGGCTAAATTGATTACATTTCCTAATAGAATGCATAGTACTAACACTAAGAATTGGGCTATATCCAATTGATTTGTGTTGGGACAACATGACGAAATTAAGTTAGCTTATTAGTTTTTACAAATTTAAGTGGATTGAACATAAAACAATAAAGTTGTCGCCCCCCAAAAAAACTTGCGTTTTCAGCTCATTTTAAATAAGACGTTTGAACAAGCAAAGTGTAATACATTTTAAGTGTAATATACTGTACATAGTAATACACATCATGTCAGATGAAAAGAACTGAACACAAACTTCAGTCAAACCACACTGAATGTGACCAAATATTTCTTTCCAAATATTTTTATGAATAAATGCTTATTCATAAAAAATATGATTGTTGTGTGGTTATTACTTATGATATGTACTGCTATGGGGCTAAGTAAGTAAATAAGCCTGCAAATAAATGCTCTGTATATCCGTTCAGACAAAGTGAGTACAAGTACAGAAATTCTGCTCACAACTAGGCCCAACGCTGCATAATTACCCTCAAAACTTACCAAATTTTAGCTAAAAAATTTACAAAATGTAAAAAATGTAAAAATAAAAATCTTTCATTCCTATATCAGAAGCCTCCTGAAACAATATATGAGAGGCCAAAACTATTTTTACTCATTTTTTTCAATAATTGGGTCTTACAGGGTTAAGAAGTAGTTCGTACAAACTGCAAACATTATTTTTTGAGTGCATAGATCAGAGATTGAAAATCATTTAGGAGGCAGAGCAAGTTATTTAATTTGGATTAAGAATTACAAAGAGTATTTTATTTTCTCAGAATAACCAGGATGAGAATAGTGTATCCTGACATTTATCATTACACAATATTATACTGAAGAAATTAGTAAAAAAAAAAAAAAAAAAAAGGTTTAACAATGAATGCCTGCAAAGTTTGATTTCATAAATCTGTAAATAATTGAATTGTGAAAAGTGCTCATTATATATCCATAATGCTGCCAGATTAGAATGTAAATTACCTGAAGCAATGGTTAAATTGCAATAGATTGCACGGCTCTGGTGATGTCATTAGAAATACAAAGCTGTTTCAGCGGCAGAACAAGTTACATAATCATGTTTTTTTTTTCAATTCTCAATTACATTTATTAAGAACAGTCAAATTTGATTATCACTCTTTAAAAACACATATATGGTTCGTCAAAAACTTATAACAATGACATTTTTAATGGACAATAACACAACAAAAATGAATAGCTTCTGCTATCCTCTGCTGGACATTTAACAACTTTCCATAAACAAGCCTCATGAGAGGCTGTAAACTATTGTTTAACTACTTTTACTAGCTTCTTATCAACTGTCTTTAACTTTTCTTGTGCTGTCCTTTGTTATGGATTTCTCACCTCCCATCTCTCTTTCTCTGAGAGAGAGCGAGAGAGTGCGCTTGTAAAGGAGAGGATATCCTCTGGCCTTATCTAATAGTCTGTGGATTGTGCAACGGCTGCCCCGTCCCAGAAAGACAGCAGCCCACTTTGTGAAAGTGCACGTAGCATGGAGCACAAGGGTCAAGGTTTACCAGCAAAAACAAACGATGGAAAAAAAAAACTGATCATGTTTTCCTGCATCAGGGACAAGAGGGAGCGAGAAATGAGGGAGAAATGGAGGTGGTGACAAGGAAAAGGTGGAAGTGTGTGACGGCCTTATGAAAATATTCAAAAGTCAGTATAAGGAGTCAGTGGTCCTAAAACGAACAGTTCACTCACAAAGAAAAGTTCTTTCATCAATTACTCATCCTCATGGCATTCAAAACCCGCATGACTGCTTCTCTTTTTTTCCACAGAACCCAAAATATGATTTTATATTCTGCTGTAGTGCTCATATTTCATTTTCAATATACACAACCTTAGAATTTATGCACTGCAAATTTACTATAGAAATACAGTACACTACATACTGCATAAAGACTACCACTCAGAAGTTTGGGGTCAGTGTTTGTTTTTTTTGTTTTTTTTTTAAGAAAATGATTCTGGTTATCAAGGTGGCATTTATTATATTTAAAAAAATGTTAAATTGTTAAATATTTATTTTTAATTTTACACAAATGCTTTCTTATTGTATATAGTTTCAAATGAAAGTATTACTCCAGTCATTATTGCTTTTATTATTATGACCATTATTAATAATAATAATAATAATAATAAATATAGCTGCAAGCAGCAATTAACGGGGGTCAAGCAGTTTAGCAGGGTAAGGTCATATAGCAGTTAGGACACCTGTAAGTAGTTTATTTGACAATGAAATATACGATTACAGTGTTAGAGTTTATAGATTGAGCTAACAAACGTTTGATTAAACACTCCAGAAATGCAACATCAGTTTTTACATAATGACAAATTTCTTATGAACATTTCGAGTGACCGCTTTTATGTCAAAGTGACCAGTATAAGCAGCCCTAAGATAAAATGTGTAGATCGAGTCATGGCACCTTAGACAAAGACACGGCATGTCAAATTTCTAGTTAATCAGATAAATGGTTACTCAGATACAGTGATTTTACAATGTATAGCGCCACCATGTGGCCAATGTCTATGAGTTTCATGCTATGACCTCTGATTAACCTCTTGCATATGTGTAACAAGTTTGGTGTAGATATTTCAATCCATTCATGAGTTTTGGCTATTTTAGCTCTTCCCAACAAAAATGACAAAACTATATCACTATATGAACTAATAATTTTGTGTTTTATTAAAAGAATTTAAAAATCTACAGAGTAAAAGGTGTGACAAGCTTTGACAAAATTTAATCTTAAATGCATTAATTGTGTTCAGTTCATGTCAATTTGGGATTCAGAATGCATTACATTACATCACATTCTTTGCTACAGAGCAGTAAAACAAACTATAAACTATAAGTGGTCTGTTACTGCCATCTAGTGGACACAGTTGTGATTTTCTTTACAAATGTTTTAAAACAAGGTGTTTAATTATAGAACCAGTTTTGCCTAGTAGAATTATTACACAGATGTTAACTGTGACCAAATGAGATGTTTAATGCATAACAGTGTTTACATCATGTCAAACTGTGATTCAGAATGATCCTAAATGCAATTTCCCTGACTTTAAACTCAAAAAAATGTAAAACAACAAAGGTATGCAAATGTTATGAACAATAAATAAGTGGTCTTGTTGTGACATCTAGTGGTTAGAAATGGTAGGTGACAGTTAAAAGTCTGTGTTATAGTGGCTAAAATGATAGAATACTGAAAATATGTGTTTTTTAGACATTTAAACGTCCAAGATGGGCAAAAAAAAAACTACTTGTAAATCATTTTACTGTTAGGTGTGTAAATGAAGCACATTTACTGCATTTTTAAGCCATTTTATGATGTTTTTAGAACCATTTCTACTATTATAGCGCCACCTATTGCCCGATCACCACAAAATTTTGCATGTTTATACGCATTGATATGCCAAATGTGCTCATCAATTTCTGTGATGTTTTGCGTTTTTCTTATTGGTTAACAGGCATGTAGATTCGTGTAGACACGCCCCTTTTGTAAATGAGCCTGTTACAGCTATCTAAAATAGAAAGTTCAACTTTTTTTTGATAATTATTGATCTACTCAGTCCAGAGGTTCATTTAACACTGGTTTCGTTGCGATCGAGTTAAAAACCAGAGACTAGTTCGCAAAAGTAGGTTTTGTTTATACTGATGTTTTTTTAATGAACGGTGAAAGTGACAGCAGTGGGTTTAGTGTCAAATTGTTCAGTATGAGCAGACCTATCATATGATATGTAGATTAAGTGTTTTTGTGAAATAGTGTTTAAATGAAGCACATTTACTTTATTTTTAAGCCATTTGGCATGTTTTTAGGACTATTTTTGCTATTATAGCGCCACCTATGGTTTGATCTTCAAAAAATTTTGCAAGTTTCTTCTCATTGATATGGCACATGTGCTCACCAATTTCTGTGATGTTGTGAGTTTTCCTTATTGGTTTACAGGCATGTAGGTTCGTGTGGACACGCCCCTTTTGTAAATTAGCCTGTTACAGCTAGCCAAAGTGAAAAGTTCAACTTTTTTTTGATAATTATTGATCTACACAGTCCAGAGATTCTAACAACACTCGTTTCGTTGCAATAGAGTGAAAAACCAGGGACTAGTTCGCAAAAGTAGGTTTTTCTTATATTGATGCATATTTAACGAACGGTGTGAGTGACAGCAGTGGTTTTAGTGTCAAACTGTTCGGTATGAGCAGGCCTATCATATGATATGTATTTTGTGTGGTTTTGCAAAAGGTTGTGTTATACAAAACCCATTACACCTTAAAATTGCGTAAAATCGCCCCCTAGTGGCCGATTTCTTTCAAAATACTTACAGACCTCTAGGTCCATAAGTCGAACATACCCAGCGAGTTTCGTTTCGATCGCTCATCGTTAACCTTGCTAAATGGCTGCACAATTTTAATTGGCTAATGGCGGCCATGTTTTTTGAGATGTGTCATTGTCCTTATAATATGTCGTGGCAAACTGGTCAAAGACACTGCATGCCAAATTTCAAGCTGATCGGACTAACGGTTGTAAGGTTAGGGTCATTTTATGGTTTTTAAGCTTTATAGCGCCACCATGTGGCCAAAGTCCGTTGTTTTTGCACTGTCACCTCAAATTGAGCTTATACATGTGTGTACCAAGTTTGGTGATAATATCTCATTCCGTTTAAAAGTTATAGCTCCAATTAGCATTTAGCTTCAATTAGCATAAAACATTGTTGTGTACTGTTTCGAGTGAGAATAAAAATGTCAACTTTTTTTTGATAATTATTGATATTCAGTGTCCAGAGAACATTCGAGAGCTGGTTTGGTTTAGATTGAGTGCAAAACCTAGGACTAGTTCGTAAAAGTAGGTTTCGGATATATCGCGATGTAGCGGGAAAACGGTGCGTCGTAGAGCAAAAATTTCTGCTATACACTTTTGTTCAGGTTAACCCAAGGATTCAAAAAATGTAAAGTTTTTGAGTCTACGACAAACGGTGAACGAACAGCGGTCAAAAATGTCCAAAATATTGGTTTTTGGCGCCATAGCGCCACCTATGGTCCGATTTGGCTGATCTTTGGTGAGGATGTAGTGTACCGGAGTACTACAATCTGGCCAAGTTTCAGCTCTCTCGGACTTACGGTTTGGTCTGGGCAATAGTGACTTCGGCAGAATAATAATAATAATAATAAAAACTTTAACAAATACAATAGGGTTTCAGCGCTACGCGCTTGACCCCCTAATAATAATAATAATAAATATTAGAGTGATTTCTGAAGGATCATGTGACTGGATAAGTAAAATCACTGGAATAAATTCTTAAACTACGAGCAGCTATTTTATAGTGCAATAACATTTCACAATTTTACAATCTGTACGGTATTTTTTTATTAAATAAATGCAGCTTTGGTCATTTTACACTTTACAATAAGAGTCATAATTATATTACGAAATATATATATACATACAAAGTTAAAGACAAAGCAAATATTAATAAAAAAAAAAAATATATATATATATATATATATATATATATATATATATATATATATATACAGTTAAAGACAACGCAAATAATAATATTAATAATAATATTTATAATAAAAATATATACAGTAAAAGACAAAATTATTAGCCCTCCTGTGAATTTTTTTTCCATGAGCAAGATATTTTTCACAGTATTTTTTATACTATGTCTTCTTCTGTTTTATTTTGGCTGTAATAAAAGTAGTTAATTATTAGCCTCTTTAAGCATTTTTTCCCAATTGGCTAAAGAACAAGCCGTCATTTTAAAATGACTTGCCTCATTACCCTAACCTGCCTAATTAGGCCATTAAATGTTACTTTAAGCTGAATACTAGTATCTTGAAAAATATGCAGTAAAACATTATGTACTGTCATCATGGCAAATATAAAAGAAATCAGTTATTAGAAGTGAGTTATTAAAACTATTATGTTTAGGAATGTGTTGAAAAAATCTTCAGAAATTGGTGAAAAAAAATTTAAGGAGTTAAATTTTAACAGGAGGGCTAATAATTCTGGCTTCAACTGTATATGTAAAGTTATATGTACATATAATTGGAATTTGCGTGTTTCAAAAAGGAAAAAAACATAGTTTGCAATAAAAACTAGGCCCTATACAGTAAGTTAAGTGTAGCTTCAGTTTGCATATGTTGTTTTTAGATCCGGCAGGTCATAGGCTGCTGATCTGAGACCAGTATTGTGCATTAAAAGGGATGAAACAAAACAAGGTCTCTCGGATGGCACAGGGTGACAGCATTTCTGTGTTGGGACTGGCCTGCCTGTACTGCGTCGGATCAAAACTGCAAATAATCCGAAGATCATGGACGACAGATACAGATACCAGATGGAGCGAGTTTGTACGGGAGAGAAAAATATGAAGAAAAAAAAAGACATTAGCGGAGTGATTATGTGCAGCCTATATCGGCACAACGGGGTGATCTTCAGTTCAACGATGAGAGAGAGAGATGAAAAGATAATATCAGCTACATGCAGGATGAGAGAGATGAACACGCTCATCTGTCTGTATCCTCTAATCTGAGTAAACAGGCCCATGTTGGTGTCACACACAAGGGCGTGGAAATAATAGCTCCAGCTTCCGAGCGCACATCTGTGATAATCTTAGAAGTTAGGAGGAAAATATGCCTTATAATCTGGTGTTGGGGGACACACACGTAACAGAGCTCCGGGGGAGGATAAAGCAGGACTTTTTTCGACATCGTTCTCTGTTTAAACTCAAGCAAACAGGCGACTGTTTCCATTCAATCATCGTGTTTATGTTTTCTCAAACTGTAAATCAGTCGACACAGACTTTTTCATTGTCCGCTAATAATTTGTAAACACACACAAAATCAGCGGAATCGCTGCCCTGTGTTTGTTTTAAAAGAGGCCATTTAGAACAATTCTCTGTCTGCGCTGGAGAGACGCCACTTTTCGCGCAAGTTTACGCAAGCGCAATCCTCTTAAGAGTAATCACCCACCTCAGACTTACACAAACAGAGGAGACCTAGCAAATCCTACAGTTTCAAACAACATCAAAACTTTGACTAGACCCAATATTGCTGACCTGGCTAACAAACACTAGTGTGAATCTGTTAGAGAGAAAAAAAACAGTAAGCATTTTTGGGCCAGGTTCAATTTTAGGAAACACTAATGAAGACCAGAGTCAGTGTACCAGTGAACATAAGGCTTCCACAAAGTATACGCATATTTTTACATTGATGCTATTGAATCAACATTTTGGGTATTGAGTTTGTAAATGAATCATTTTTTCTCTCATCTAACAGTTAAAAAAGATTATAAAAAGATGAGCAATTCCATGCAAATGTCAACCTTGACAAACCAAAATATTAGGTTTTCACCAACAGACAGATTTTTTTTTGTGTGTTAACAAGTATTTTACAGTACTATAGAAATACTCAAAAATGTCTCTGTCAATGTTTTCAAAGTATTATATTTGATTTACCAAAGTCACACAAGTTGCAATTTCAAGTCACATCCATAAGGGAGAGGTGTCACATACATAACAACACTTTTTCCTCATAAATGCAAAAATATTAAATAAAATAAAATCAATCATGTTTGTTCTATACTGAGTCAACTCTCATCCTTTTGATGAGCATTATTTCTTTTGGTTTGTGCAGTTTCATTCACAGAGTTTCTACAAAGTATGTTGTGTAACGCTTAATACATCCATAACGCATGTTTATTTTCCTCATTTAAAGTACAAAACATGTTTACAGATTGATATTTTTCTGATCCCATAACTCAGTGGTCAGTTGTTTTGGAAAACATAAACAGATGTTTCAATATAATGTTAACATATATACTCTGTGAATTGATGTTTTGAGTTTTTACTGTAAATGTCACATCCATAACGTTGGAATGCTCATATTGCAATAAATTTTTCTACAGATGTTAAAGGGAACTATCAATGCCAATCTTTTTTTGTAGTTCTTCTATCTAAAAAAAAATGTTATTTTTAAGAAATATTTTACTTAAAGGGAATCGATTTGTGAAACCCCCTTGTGAATTTTTAAGATACACTTTTAAACCAATCTTGAAATTAGGGATGCACATTTTTTATTCTGCTATACATTGTGATATGAATACAATTTCACTAGATGAGTTGAAGTATTTGGACTATTTGTTGAACTATAAGTTGAACTATTTGGAAATAATTTATAAATTTAGATTAATTAGCAATATTCTCTATAGGAGTGCATGAATTATAATAAACAATCTACAAGCATAGATATATTTATTTAAGAAAAAGATACTAATTAAATAAACAGCATTTACTGTTTTTCAGAGTCGTCAAACTATATTCAGGTACAGTTGAAGTCAGAATTATTAAACCCCCTGAACTATTAGCCCCCCTGTTTATTTTTTCCCCAATTTCTGTTTAACGGAGATATTTTTTCAACTGAATGGTTGAAAAAAAAATGGTGTTTAAAAATTAAAAACGGCTTTCATTCTAGCTGAAATAAAACAATAAGACTTTCTCCAGAAGAAAACATATTATCAGACATACTTTGAAATTGTCTTTGCTCTGTTAAACATAATCTGGGAAATATTTAAAACAGAAAACTAAATTTAAAGGGGATTTAATAATTTTGATTTCAACTGTATATAATAATTGAATAATCAACTGTAAAATAACACTGCATAGTGTTTGTTGTGTAGACAAATCTAATCAAAGTATTTGTTATTAAATAAAAATTTCCCATTTAAAACCCTCACATAGTCGCAAGCCTTAAAAAACACTTGCGATATGATCAATTATGACCCAGCCTCAACAATGCGCATTCACATGATGTGACTATTGCAAATTATCACATTGCGATATCGATATATCTGAAACTATATAATGTGCAACCCTACTTCAAACTATTCTCTAAAACATTACTTCAACCAACTGATCAGGGTGATCAAGACTACTAGAGACTATTAAGAAGATGTGAGTTGGAGGTGTTTGGACTTAAACTGTGCAGAGCTGTGGCTCCACAGGAATTGAGTTTAAGACCATTGGTCTGAAATGTTCTTCAAAGCTCTTCTACCCTCTTCTTACCCGCTAAAAACATTCATAGAACTATTAAGTTCCACAAAATGTTCTTTATAATAGAAACATTTTTGGTTCTCCAAATAAGCTCTCCTCAAATAAGCTCTCCTCAAGTGTGTGTAAAGAACATAAAACCCCCCGAAAAATCCCTTTTTCCACTATAAAGAAAGCTTCATAGAATACAATGGTTTTATGTAACCTTTTGTGAAAGGGAAGACTGTTAAAGATAAACGTTCTAAAAGACATATTACTGGTTATACAATGAACCTTTCAGAAAACTGGTCATCAAATTATTGTATATTTGAAGTTATATAATTGTAATATTTTATATTTTATATTAGTTTCTCAATGTATAGAATATTTTTAAAAGTTTACAAACATTTACCCCTTAGAAAAAACTAACTTTGGTGGAACTGTATGGTGGTTTGGCTTTTAAAGGCCAATAAAGAACCTTTATTTTAAAATGAGATATTCTGTGAGATTATGGATAGACAATGAATGTTAACAGCTTTTAGATTAAGAACCCCCATAAGAGGTATATGAGCTAAAGCCATGACTCCTGTAACCAGCATTTGTACATATATATATATATTTTTTTTTTGTATATTTTGATAAATATAAGCAGACATTACCATTTTCTGGCTGGTCCTTGATGTCGCCTTCACTGGGCTGGTTCGGACTGTCAGACTGCCCTGCTTCTGTAAAGAACCACAAAGAGAGAGAAAGACAGACAGTGACTCTTTTGTTTCTCGACCGCATTGAAATCATGCACTTGACAGCCTCTTGAAATCTGTGTTTCCACAGTCTGAATACTCGGATAGCAAACGTCTAGTCCAGAGCACCAAGGAATCACCGGCGAGCGTGCTGACCGTGCAGTCTGGCTGCCAAGTGCGCACTGGTCATACAGGTGAAACCCTATGCTGATGTGTGTATGCAGGAGGCCACCATGTTGGCGGTTCAATAGAGCTGACTGCTGCCACGATAGACTGACAGACAAATGCATATCACGCAAAAAAAACTCTTTCATTAATACTAATCATTTATTTTGACATCAAAATCACAAAAGCTATGCAACTATGTTACATATTTCTGAATACTGATTTAAAAAATGATTTGAAGATCTTATCTGCGATCAATCAATTGTCAGACATAACTATAAATTTCAGCTTGCATTTATTATCATTCCGACCAAAGGGAAGTTATTGGAAAAGAAGGTCTGACTGTACTCTAGCCAATGTCCTTTTGGCACACGGCTCGGCAGGTCAGACCGACAGTGTGGCCTGGGCTGTGAATTCACACTGAGTGTGCTATTTGCAGCCGAGGCACTTATGGAAATAAGTCTAGAGAGAGAAAGCCTTCAGACCTGGGTGTACTGCATAAAAAAAGGCCCTATAAATTTGATGGGCTCCGATTTCTCCTAAGAAGTGCTCTTTAACGGTGCCATTAGCCGAGATAGCAATGATTTGGTCCGAGACGTTAAGGGGAACTTTCGCAAAAATTCACCCCAGTCACTTTAACTCTTCTGCTACAGCCAAAAATGGCAAAGAAACCCTTTAAGATGATTTAGATGCTGGGTTGAGTATTGATTTCCCACTGGAGATAAAACAGTCATTCTGCGAGAAATATCCCCAATGTCATGCTAGCAAACAAAATGCTTAGCAAAATTTTCCTACTTCAGAAACTTATATATACTGAAAGCAAAAAAAAAAAAAGTACAAATATTGGTGCACAAATGTCAGCTTGCAATAAATCAAGGAAGCGCAACTTTTTGATAAAGAAAGAAAAAACAAAAGCTAGACCCCTACCACCACTACAAAAAAAAGGTTTGGCCAGCCCCTTCATCTGCTCCTAAACAAAGTAAACAATTTAGGGCCTTGTTTGCATTCAGCTCAGCATTGCCGTCTGCATCAACAGTTTAAAACAAAGGCAATCTGAAGAGTGGACTGAAAAAAAAAACACACGCAGCAACACCCCCCGCCCCAGCAACAGCCCAGAGATATGTGAAAGAGCAACGAAGGGGGCCGGGAAACCGGGTGCCGGGTGGGTGCGAGTGTGCGGGGACTTTCACACACTCTCCCAGTTGCCCTCCGCGGACCAAGTGCTCTCTCACACAGCGCCCATTGCTAATTAAATATGCAAATGAGGCGTGAGACCCAGACTCTGTGTGTCACATCTGCATTTACCCCCTGTCGAGGGCCCTCAGAGAGCGAGGGGGACACAAAAAAACCCTCCCCTCAGAAATAAACAACAAAAAAAAGACACTAAACAACAAACAACTAAATACCGTGCACAAACAGGCCCATTCACCATGCCTAAATCCTCTATACAAGAGCATAACAAGCCACTCTATGGGCCGCCGACTGAAAGACAGAGGAGGGATGGTTCCTGCCTATCTCTAATTTTGTTCTCACACCATCAAAAAGATGGGAACGGCGCTCGGGTGTGAGAGAAGAAAAGCAACCTGGAGTGACTCAGTCAACGCGTTATTCCGCCTCGTTTCGAAAACCGAATTCATTATCAAACAATCAAAAAGAGATGCTGAGGTAAAAAGATGCCGTTTAGCATCTGATAACTAGTTTAATTTGACTGAGACAAGCTCAGGTTGCTTCACATAGTGAAGCCTATAAGAAAAGTAACCCGCAGTGACTGTCAAACAATCAAACAAATACGCAGAGGTAAAAAATGATAGTATATGATATCAAGTAAAGTTTAATTTAGGTGGACTTACTGTAGGTCCATGGTGGAACTTAGTAGCAAAGCAATCAAGAGTGATTCAAAGTATTGTTTAGCCTCAACTTGACAATGAAATTTATTATTGAGCAATCAAGACAATTAATTAAAAAGATTAGCATTTAGCATTCGCTAACAACCTTGGGCTAATTGAGATAGGCTCGGATCACTTCATTCTGTTGAACTGATAGTAAAAGCAACATGTAGTGAATTGTTAGTTAACATGCTATTCCGGCTTAATTTAACAGCAGAATTCATTACTGAATACTTGAAAACGTTGATGTAAAAAGACGTTGTTCAGCTTCTCATAACTAGTTTAATTTAATTGTGACAGGCTCAGGTTGCTTGACATAGTAAAGTCTATGAGAAAAGTAACCCACAGTGACTCACTACCAAACAAATACACAGATGTAAAAGAAGTTGCCGGTTAACATATGATATCAAACAAAGTTTAATGTAAGTAGACTTTTGTTTTTAACATGGTGGATCTTAGTGGCAAAGCAACCAAGAGTGAATCAATGTTTTCTTTAGCCTCAATTTGACCATGAAATTCATTATCCAACCATTAAAAAGGGACAATAAAGTAAAATGATTAGCATTTAGCATTCGCTAACAACCTTGGGCTAATTGAGATAAGCCGAGATCCCTTCATTCTGTTGAACTGATAGTAAAAGCAACCTGTAGTGAATAGTTAGTTAACATGCTATTCCGGCTCAATTTAACAGCAGAATTCATTACTGAATACTTGAAAAGAAACGTTGAGGTAAAAAGACGTTGTTTAGCATCTGATAACAAGCTTGGGCTAATTGAGAGACTCATGTTGCTTCGTTTGTGGAACCGATAGGAACGTGGCTGAATTAGTCAGCGAGGTGATTCCCTAATTAGATCATTAGGACTGGCTCGCGGCGGCAGGCAGGTTGGGTAGGAGTGTTATACCCCCTGGCCTGCCTCCGACTCTTCCTCTCCCAGGCCAGGCCGAGGGCTTCAGGGGGGAGCACATATGCACTCACACACACAAACACACACACACACACACACACACACACACACACACACACACACACACACACACACACACACACACACACACACACACACACACACCGCCTGGTCTGTTTCATTATGCATGCACTAAACCATCTGTACTTCTCGCAGGTCCGCTTGTCCCAACCCGCCGCTTTCTCACCAAGTGCTTTGCTGTAATCCAATTGTGTGTTAAAACCCCGCTTTCAAAAGGCCCTTTACACAGTGGGCTCAGGAACACGAAGGCCCATAAAAGGAGGCAGAAACTTAATTTAGAAATACAAACGGGCCTTTCTGGAGTATCAATGGAAGGTGAAGCTCCAGGGATTGGAGCATTGTTTCCACAAGTATCATCCCCCAGATTTTTCTTTTTTTTTTTTTTCGGGCTGCCACAGACATTATGAGATGGGTGCTGAATTCCTGCATAGTCACACTCAAGACCGTCCGGACTATACAAGAAACTTTGAAGGGTTCGGTTGAGTGTGATCGTTACAACACTGTATTACTGGAGAGTCACATATTTGAGCTATGATGCATGTTATATAAAAAATATATGGGGGGGGGGGGGGGTGGTTGTGTAATACGCAATAATTTCTGGGAACTGCAATGACTCACAGATGGGGAACATGCAAGTTGTGAGCAGTAAGGGAGGAAAGGTAAGAAAGTAACTCAAGTGAGCGTCAACTAAACTTGTTTGTCTAAAAGTATAAAGTGCAATATTCTAACCGTTGTTCCGTCTTTCCGATAAGAAGTTAAACTGAGGTCTTCACTACATGTGGTTGTTAAAAATCCCAAGATGTCCTTCGAAAAGAGTAGGGGTTTAACCCTGGCCAAAATTTGCCTACTGGCCTCTGTCCATCATGGCCTCCTAAAAAACCCCAAATCATAATTGGCTCCATCAATCTGTCTCCTCTCCATCATTCAGCGAGGTGTGTGGTGTGCGGTCTGGCGCAATATGGCTGCCATCACGTCATCCAGGTGGATGCTGCACACTGGTGGTAGATAAGGAGATTCCCCCCAATGTGTAGAACACTGTAAGTGTCCAGAAAAGTGCCATATAAATGCAAAGTTTTATTAATTATTAATTGCTGCTTCGTATTTTCGGCAGAACCCTTGATTAAGAAGCCTATTTGTAAAAGCCTTCAACAAAAGGTTTTTCGTCTTAAAAATTCGTGCTGACCCCAACAGTAGTGAAAGCAAGTTGAGGCACTTCATCATCATTTCAAAACAAGACTGGTTGTCATTTTTCTGTGCAAGGAAGTGGAGAGAGCCGTTTGTTTCCGTCAGGCCGCTGCCCGTGTGCAGTGTTTGAGTAACCCTGACCTCTCCCCCTGCGCTTTTACGTCACACCATATTTAATAAGAGGCAGTGTTTAGACAGGACCCTTCTGCTTCTCCTCTATAGATCAGCCCGTTGCCGAGGCCTGTGCTGTTTTTCTTCTCTCGTGGAGCGTTGCTTGTTTACACTGCTGTTTTCGGAGGACCGGGAAGCGAGACGGGAGAGGATAGTGTTACAGGCCGTGTTTACAGATCCTGTCTGGATTTTGAATAGTAATACTGGTGTATGTTTTCTTTCCTTCTTTTGTATCTATTGAGAAATGCAGAATGCACTTTTAAGGACAGGGACCAAGGTAGGGAGTCCTAGGACCTTTGATTTGCTTCAGTCAAGCTCATTCACCAAGGCTGGTGTATTAAAAAAGGGAGCAGAATCCACTCCGCGGTCGCCCAGTGATGACATTATGGGATCATTGTGGTACAGTAAACCATCTATTGCAACCCCGGAAAAAGCAATAAAACTAGCCGAGTCTCAATTATTCTTTTATCAGTGTGACTTGAGCTATTCCCCCCTGCAAATATAAAGCTACACCAGACTATAACAAAAAGCTATCAATAAGTGTTAGTGGGGTAAAGGAATGCCATGTTGCCTTACTTGAACTTGTAAATCAGCTCTTGTGCTAGCAGTGTAAGACAAGCTGTCTGGATTGCCAAGCTACCGTTACCAAGACACAAAAGCGGGACATTCCTGACTTATTTGAGTCCTCGTTCCCCCTGGACTGGTGGGGGCATTTGGGAACAAGATATCATTATTAGCTAATGCAGGATACGAAGGGTGTGTAATGAAAAGCTAGCATAGAAAAGTCAATAGGCTGGTTTTAAAACCTAGCTAGCTGTCCTGCTTTCTACATAGGTACCATCTATATCTGAAACTTAACACTGTAACTAGCTAGTGGGCTGTTAGCATGTTGCTTAGCTAACAATATTGTATTCTTACAAAAATAAACATTCTAAAATCCTAACAAAAGTAACAAACTTTTTTACTTGTAAATAACTATGTAGAAACCAAACTTGACATAAGTTACCTCAACTAATTTGTCTGCAGTTATTTTAGCCAAACATTATTCAGTACCAAGTTGTGCAAAACCCAGTGGGTAACATTTTCACTTCATGTGATATAACAATGTACACCTGTTCTCTATGCAGTCTGTAGTGCCCTTCGGCCCAAACATACACAGATCCAACTCTATGCGGGGCACCAGAACATAACCTTAGTCTCTCCATCCTGCTCTCTCTGGCTGATCGAAACATTCCAGAGAGAGAGAGGGAAAAGTGGACCATCCTCAATGCTAGAAGCCCCTCTATGGGAAAAGATGTATTCCCCTGGCCTGTAGGCAAACCCTTTATTTCTTACTGAGCGCTGTGCTTCTTGACTCCCCTGATATGAACTAGTTTCTAGGAAAAGGCAGGAAAGGCAAGCAGAAGAGGAGGAGGAGGAGGAGGAGGAGAAAAAGTTCTTGGCCTTTTCCCAGGAAGGGAGAGAGAGAGAATCAGAATCCCAGAATTCCCCTGGGATATGGTGAAATATACAGCCCTGGGGCCACTTTCAATTTACTCTCTGCAGTTCTCTTTCACTCTCTCCCTCTCTAAATAGCCGGGCTGTGAGAGAGAAGTCGAAGCTGTCAGGGATCTAATGTGTACCGCGACCTCCTGTAGCCCTGATGTGGAGAAATAGAAAGATCGCGAGTGGGTCAAGTGTCTGTGTGAGCATGGATTCCTCAAAGGGAGTATGAGGAGAGGGGAACATCCGCAACACCAAACCAGAGACTAACAAAAAAAACGAAAATGCATTAGACTTCAACAGTAAGACTGAATTTAAAATAGCAAAATGAAGTGATTAGGCAAAAATGAGACCTCTGGAAACATCCAGGCCAAAAGTAGCATGCGCTATTCCAAACAAAAAGCCACATTGTTGGGATGCTTTCTTCCGCAAGCTGCAGACACATCCTGTCTTTGTCTTCAGAGCGTCTCTTGCTTGCTCTAGTGGAACACACATGGTGGCACAGGTAGAGGAGTTTGTCCTTGTTCTGACAGCAGTGATCTTTCAACAAATACAGTCTGAAAAAAAGGAACCGGGCTCTCCATGTGGCCCCTGGGGTCCAAGAGAACAACACAATAGGTAGTACAGGAAATGTTATCCCTGATTCTGAGCCTGTGTGCACTGCAGGGAGAGAAGAATGCCTGTGTTTGACCTCTGTCAGGCCTGATTTCCTGCCCAAGCAGAGTTGTGTCTAAGGACACGGTACAGAAACTGAAAAAAAAGTGTTGTCAGTTTGATTGTCATTTGCCAGAGATCTAATCTCAGTGAGTACCGTGAGACCCTCCTTTTGTGGCACAGGAGTCTGTGTATGTGTATGTACGTGTGTACTGTAATTCATCGCTCTCCAAGAGGCCAGCTGACAGCCTCCAGCTGCAGACGGCAAGGAGACGTGCGACGTACATAGAGGGTGTTCATTGCTGTCAGGATCATGGACACACCTGTCTCCACAACAACTACCGCCTGTAGCCAGGTAGTCCATCTCCAACTGACATGGAGGTGTCAATGCTTGCTACAGTCATCATGTTGACATTGAATTGAAAGAAGTTTGGAGACCCTTTTTTTACACAAGCTACCGAAGACCAAACAAGAGATAGAAAAGAATTACACACAAGAACGTCCTAACTAAAGAAAGGAACCATATTACCAATAAATGATTTTTTTTTTTTTTTTTGATGAGTTCAAACTGAAATAGTTCATATAATAAGGTTTCCAAAATAACAATAATAACTTATTTTACACTACACTAAAGTGCCTAGAACTGCAGTAGCTATACCACTGATCCCAAAAAGTAAAGCAATGCGTTGGTACTTGCTATAGCTTATTCATGGAAGGTTGTACTCGGAATTTGAAATGGGGTCAAGGAATGCTCTCATTGTAATTAATTTGATTGGCCAAGATTTTAATAATGCAAGACCAATTCTCTGATCCATTTTCCCCAAAAATGTTCAATTATTTTTGTTGTTGTTTATCCCGGGCCACAAACGAATAGTTTAACCTATAAGCGTGTCTATAAGCGTCAATAAATGCTGGGCGACATGCGCACTATTCATGGCACAGTAGGATTTGCTTGGCTGGCCAGCGAGAAGCCTCGTCTCAAACCCCCATTTCAGAATGAGTGAAAATAGAAAGTCTCCATGATCTTGGCAGTAGGATGCTTGGAGAAAAAAAAAAGATGGGGTGATTCAATTTGGCAGCCAACTTTTTCACTCCCTCTTTCGTTGTCTTCCTCTCTCTCCCTCTATTTGCTCGCTCTCTTCCTTGGAGAGTGGCTGGCTGTAGCCCGTGTTTGGAACAGACTTGAAGACACTTGCCAAGGCTGAAGCGTACACCGCCAGGGATGCACTACCCAGCCCGCAACTTCCCCTGCAATGAACTTCTCTCCAGCCGCTTCAGACTGAGGAAACCCCCCCGGAAGCCTGGCCACTAGAAAGAGTGGCCACCCACAACTCTGCATATCAAAACAGCAACAACAACAACAACAAAAAGAGGCGCATCATGCTAAAAAAAAGGCCAATAAAGAAAGGTCGAGTCATGTAGTAGTAAAAATAAAAATGATACTATTAATGATACTATTGTTCTGCGTAATCTATATGATAATACTTGCATAACTTAACCCCATCCTATTATTTCCTGATGGTCTACAGTGAAGATCCAGGCCTAAGCAACTAACCTACATTAAAACAAGGACAAATTATGCAATTTGCCAAGAAACGCGCTCCTTATTGATTTTTCATTTTATATTGATTTGATTTAATTCACCCGATGAATGGAAATGATAAAAACTCATTTCAAAATGTAGTGCGGCTCGATACTTCGGGTTGCTACAATGCTCTTGTGCACTTTCTAAATTTCCCATAAATCAGCCTGTGTCCATAACTCACATACAGTAAGTGTTGCATAAACAATCTCCCCACAGCCCACAAAACAAGGCACTACGTTCAAAGCCTTGACACAAGCTCTATATTGTCTAGATGGCCGAGTCGTTTTTATTTATGCCGTGCAATTGTGCGGTGAATTAGAATTCAGTAGCGATAGTTTCGAGGGAAGTAAAAAGCCTTTGGACTAATGCTCAGTTGTGAACGGCAACTGGGTCCAAGTCTCTGGCGTACACCCGGAGCATTCATGGAGATGCCAGCCAAAAGTCTAGCTTGTCATTTCAACCCTTCCAGGCCCTTAAACTAATAGAGAGAAGGAAAAAACAGGGAGGGCGTGAAAAACAGATACAACGATCGTGTGCTGTTTCAATCATGGCTGAAGGACAAGAAACCATTCCAGCGTCCAACTCATGTTAAAACAGATGGGCGAATGAAAGCTGACAATTTAACGTAGGATTTTGAATTGCATTTTCACCCCACATGTGGAAATATAATGCCATACCGCTCTGCACCCACACCGTCGCTCCTCCCCTACGCCTCCATTTTGTGCCGATCGCATTTTGTGCCACCATTTTAAGACGCTTGCATCTCGACAGGGACACAAAAAACGAAACAATCGGCCCTGTCAGGTGAGACTCTGATTGCCTGTGTGCGGTAATTGTACTTGAGACTATTCAAACACAATAGTTCTAATAATTAAAAAAAACGCAATGGCGTTTGTAAACAAAAGGCAGGGGAAATAGTGCCAAAATCCCCATTTAAAAAGCAACTCGTTGGCGCTCTTCATCGTCCTTTTTTTTCTCTCCCTCTGCCACACAAGCTTATCCCAACCATAGCTGCTAAATCGTCCTGCCAGGCACAGCCATACTGACAGAATCACGTTAGCTGCTCCCATTGTTGGATGACACAGAAAACGCCGTTGCCAAGAAGTTTACTGCCAAGTTCAACAACATCCTGGTTTAAAAAAAATGGAGGGAAAAAAAAGACAAAAGTCCGATCCCACACACGCAGGCATGTATAACCATTACTTTTGGGAGATTCATTAATAACGAAGATGCAGATGTTACCATTTATCTGTAAAACTCCCTCACTCCTCTTAATACTTTACACCCTGGCAGCCATCTTAAAAGCTCTGGCAACCATTTTAAAAGTGCCCTCTCTCTTTATTTGAGCGCCTGCCATCCCCCCTATGCCACCCTTTGCCGAACAATAGACTACTCAGGGTTTACCAACCACGGCAGCCAAATCTACATTTTGGCATTTTCATGGTGGATGCTAAACATGACATGGGAAAAACATTGAAATAAAAAGAAAATAAGGACAGTTCGAGACTATGCAAATGTAATGATATTGCATTTTTCTGTTACGCCGAGTAAAATCGATTGAATACAAGTAAAAAAAAATTCAATTAAGGAAAGGAGCTAAGGAACTCTTTTGTGAACAAGGATATTGTGCACACAATTAGTCTGAGTATGTCAGAAAATGTAGACTACACTAACAATTTGCAATTTTTTAACTGACAAAAAAAATCCTGAATTTTATTAATTGAAAAAAAAAATTATAACACTTAAAATTTAAAACACAAAAATTATTTACAAATAAAAGAAACAGAGACAATACAAATAGATTGAAAGTGAAATAGATTGAATACAAGTAAATAAATCAATACTGAGCATAATAATCAACGATTTTTTTATTTTTTTGGTGAAATAAGATATTGTGCACACAATTAGTAGTCTAATAATTATGTCAGAAAATATGATTATACAGGCTTTCTGCAGGTTTCACAGAGTTAAATTTAAGACTTTAAGGCCTTTGTGAATGAAATTTTAGACCCTTAAAAGGCTAAGAAATTTTTCAAATGGCCCAGATGGAAAAGATTTTTATTTGCCCTATCAAAATTTTTTTTATAATTTAATACATTTAATAAAACAATAATAACAAAAAAGCAAAATATTTGTTAAATTTATTTCTTAGCTAAATATTCTAAATATTGTGTAAAAACAAGCAAAATCTACTTGTATCCGTACACTTTTTTTCCCCAACACAAACTTTCTTTGTTTTTAAAATGAACAAATGTTTTAAAAGTTTTAAAAACTATAATAAACTAAATATTCACAACAATCTGGCCAGGTCGAAGTCCTCAGCAGTAAATACATAGAGAACTTTTAAACTAATGTTACTGTAAGAAAAATAAAAATAATTGAACCATTATGATAGAGTTAATTTTAACTTTTTAAATAAAAAGTTTAAAGTTTTACTAGGATGATTGTTAGTGATTGTATGTTTTTTTTTTGGTAGCAATACATGAACAAAGAAAAATTAAGACCTGTTTAAAACAGATTTAGGATCAACAACACAATATTTCAGACAAAATATCTAAGCTATTTTAAGGCCTAAAATTTGTATTTTGAGATTTAAGACTTATAAAGACTTTTAAAGGCCCTATAGAAACCATGGTATAATATGATTATGTCGGTCTAAAGATTGTCAGACTATACTAACAATTTGTATTTTTTTTAAACTGATAAAAAAATGCATCAATTTTATTCATTTAAAACAAAAAAAAAGAAGAAAGAATTATATATCCATATTGGCGAAGAAACTTTTTTAAAATTATGTAAAAAAATAAAAAAGTACTACACTTTTGCAGGCTAGTTCTTGTCAGAAAAAAACTTTAAATAAAAAAAAACATAACAAATTTTAATAAAGAGAAAATTTTACACAATGAATCAAAATATATTCAAAATGTGGTAAATACTTCCAATTTAGCATTTTTTTATGGAAAAATGTTTATTATTATATAATTTCTATCAATAGCTTAACTTCATTTAAATTACATTTCACAATAATACAGTTTTTTTACACTTTAAAAGCATTATAATATGTAATAATAACAATAACAATTTCATCATAATAAGTTTTTAATTTATCATATTTCTGTTTTGGACTGAGAAAATGTACAACTGAGCTTGTTTTGAAACATTTTTTAAAAAGTATACACTTATTAAATCTCAAAATAATTAGAATTTACCCCAAAAATGAAACCTAACAACCGGTAAACCTCCCCAAAAAACTTATTTTAAATCTGTGTGCACTCAGCAGGCTTAAAGAGTATCCATGAATACTAGAAGTCAGGAATTTTTCCGCAGTTCACATTACATGGCTCCGCTGGACAGTAAACATTTGCTTGACTGCCGTAACACAGAATTCACTATACAGGGTTTCATATTACCAGCTGATGTACAGCACCAGGACGAGTGTGTGTGTATAGAGTCTCATTCATAATGTCTGTTGTTTTGTTAAGATGCTCAAGGAATCACTCACCCACGGCAATTCCTGCAGCGACGGCGGATCAATTAACCAAAGCATGATTAACATTACAGGAATAATGGACGTCTCAGGAAAGTGGATTAGGACGAGAGGAACCTTGACGTGCGTTCGAGATATTGCCGGAGTGAAGGACGCATGACATAAGCCAGACCCAAATAGTTTGGGAATGCAATTGATGAATTGCCATATTGATTCAGTTCTGCCTCACTTACCATAATTATAGCGCTGTAATGGATAGCATTACCGCTGCTGCTTTTTTTTTGTTTTAGCCTTTCTTTTTCCCCTTTTTCATCAACTCTCCACTTACGAATTGGTTGGAAAAACTGTACGAATGTGAACGTGTATACGAGCTATAATAGAAAAGGAGCAGAGATGTGAATGACAAGAAGATCGGAGCTTGCCAAAATCGTGTTGGAAATGGAAGGACTGCATGATTATGATGATTTCGGGTTTTATATGAACTTGACAGCAATTTCTTAGAGATGACTTACTAAAAACTCGCTCGACTGTAACGGCAGGGAAAATTATGCGGGGTTTAAGCTGTTTTCAAAGTTTGATTGCATATTACAAAGCGAACAATTAAAAAATGTTAAAAAATGACAACAATTGATGTAATGTATGTGTGTGTACTGTGTATATTTGTTATACTGTTAAAAAAATGCCTGTTAATGAGCAGGTTTCTGTATTTTTTTTCCATTTATTTACAGTTATAAATTGCATAATGGAACCTTGATCCCTACTCTAGGATTTTGATGTTAAATAATCAACTCTATTTTAACATTAATTTAACAAAAGTGACTTTTACTGACTAGCAAGCAATTTAAAACTATTTATTTTAAAGTAAATAATATATAGTGTATTGTTAAGTGTATAAAATAATAGGTATTGTATTGTTTTTTTGTTTTTTTTAACACAAGGTAATTTACAACACCGACCCAGATATTAGGTCCCTTCATCCTATTAAAATGTCAACAAAAGTCACTTTTCCCAAACTTTTTAGCATCAAAAGATGAAAAGTTGTAAGATATGGCCCAATAAAGCAATTGAAACGCATAAATAAATGTAATTAAAAAAAAAACATTAAATCACAAACTAATCATAACTATAAATATTGTTGACAGTCTATGTATATATAAATACAAACTTGAATGCATATATTTTAGAAAACATTTATATTTAGATTTAAAAGACATGCAAAAAATACAACTGATGAATAAATGTAAATAACTCTTTAATTTTTTTTTTTTTGTATCATTTAGTTTGTATCTATTATATATAAACAATAAATTTATAACACCCAAACACAGATATATAAATTATGTTAAAAAAAAAACTTTTTATTTTGGATACGTTTGGATTAATCATGATTAATCTTTGCCTGGAACTAATGGATAACACAAGTTTAAGTAACAATTTACACTATAAACTACTGCAGTGTTACTATTATTATTGAGAATTAATTAATTAATTAATGAGTCAGTCAGTCTGTCTGTCTGTCTGTCTAAACTGTTTCATATTACTTGGGCTTAAGGCATGATCTCATTTCATCACTAATACCTAAACCCAACTACTAACTTACTAACAATTAATAAGCCACTAATTAAGAGTTGATTAAGCTTAAATTATCATTAAATGGTTTGTTAACAGCATGAATTGCACCTTAAAATGTAGTGTGACCACATTTCCATTTATATCACAAGAAATAGGGGGTCCTGGCCAATCCCTCCTACATTCCATCAGTATGGAGCCCCCTGTGCATCTCACTATGATCTGCTCATGTCAGGCCCACAGAGACACAAAGTGCCGACTCATAGCAGGAGAGCAGAGACGCTTCTCCTCCTCCTCCTGCTCTCTCCTCGCCTGAGTCATTGAGAACCAGAAAATGTTACCAGAGAAAGGTTACTATGAGCCTTCACAATGGGCTTCTTGTATTGTTGAGCCCCCTCCCCGGAGTCCAGCACAGAGACTTTACACTGAAACATGCAGCAGCCTATAGAGACGCGTCTGACAAGTCTGCTTCATGCTTTATGAAGTAGAACAAGAGGAGAAACGTGCATTTAAAACATGAAGTTGAATGCACTAAATACGACTCAGTTATTTTCGAATAAAGAAATGCCACAGGTAGCAGAACTTTAATACATGTTGATGCTTTTTAAAATTAATTATTATTCTTATTTATTGTTGTTGTTGTGGTTATTATACAATTAAATCAAAATAAAAAAGTTATTTACAAACATCTGTGGGACATTCAATCATTTTCATTTAGTATGACAGCATTTTATTACTTATCACAATAATAATAATAATATTAATAATAAAAATAATAATAATAACAACAAAATTTTTTATTAGTATTATTAGATTTTTTACAAATAACAATAATAACAATTAATATTATTATTTACAACTGTTAATAAGTTATTATTATTGTAACAATTATTTTTACAATCAATAATAATAATAATAACAACAATAAAATGGTATTATTATTTATAAATAATAATAATATTAATAACAATAATAAATATTATTATTATTATTATTAAAATGATTTTTTTACAACTAATAATAACTATTATTATTATTATTATTATACCATAAAATAAAATTGTATTTAAAATACAAATTTTATTTAACAAAATTAATTAAATAAAATTATTACAAATATCTGTAGTCCATTTGAACTTTTTCAATTAGCAGTAAAGTTTCTATTACCAACTTAACCTTAATTTGTAAAAAATATTTTAATAAAAGCTACAGCAGAAACCATCAGCATATAGCAGCACTTTCAACAGTCTTTTTGTCATGCATTATGCAAAGTGAAAAGTTTATGAAGTAACAAAACACATCGGAAAGTGAAAATGCACCCAATATGCATAACAATATTATTGGTGCTAGATTGAAATGCCTATGGAAGTCTCAGTTAATGTCAGATAAATTAATGGTCCAGATTAAAACAGAATTCAGATGTCACTGGACGTGTAGATAAAGTAAAAGGTGCTTTTATTAAGTTAATGATAACATAAGCTAATTGAAACACTAAAGATGTTTGCAAAAACATTTTAATAATTAAGTTACATTAAAAAAAAAAAAAAAAGAATTCTTCAGGTATCTGAGAGTTCAGGGGCCGCTGGCAAGAGGCCGGTGTGGAGAGATGGATGAGGCCGCGAGGAGCTTCGTCTCTCAGGTTTCTGTGTGTGTGTGTGTGTGTGTGTGTGTGTGTGTGTGTGTGTGTGTGTGTGTGTGTGTGTGTCGCCCACGAGGCCGTCTGGAGCTCAGCCTGACCACACACACTTCACAAAAGCTCATGTCTTACTATGGACACTCACAACTGGTAAAACAGTGGTGTGTTTCACTAATTTTACAAGCCAGACTGAAAAAAAAAAAAAAAAAAAAAAAAAGTTTAGAAAAAAAAGAATATTCTTGAGATTTTATTTGGGGCCAACTTAATTGTTTAATGTTTAAGTCACTTAAATTTGTTACATTAACTAACTCGATTTATGTATAGACCTAAACCTAGAAGTAGTTTGCTTGATCTGTAGTCTATGCAATCATTACTAATATAGTAGAAACAGTGTTAACTATAATAACAACAACAATAATAATTGTCATCATCATCATCATCATCATCATCTAAATAAAATAACAAATTATATAATAATAATAGTAGTCGTAGTAGTAGTGGTGGTGGTGGTGGTGGTAGTAGTATTAATAATTATAATAATAATAATAATCATCAATTATATCATAAAACAACAACATAAAATAATAATAATAATCATCATCATCATTATTTAACATACAACATATTATATAATAATAGTAGTAAAAATAATATTAATAATAACAATCATTTAAATTAAAAACAACAATGTATAAATAATAATAATGATAATAATAATAGTAACAATAATAATAATAATGATAAAAACCTAGAAGTAGTTTGCTTGATCTGTAGTTTATCCAATTAACTCTAGTAGCAACAGTGCAACTATAATAATAACAATAGTAATGATAATAATAATAATAATAATAGTAATCGTCACCATTATCATCATCATCATCATCATTTAAATAAAACATAAACATACTATATAATAGTAGTAGTAGTAGTAATAATAATATAATAATTAAATGTAATGGTTAACCACATGTAAATGCACCAAACATCTCTTATTTGTTCAAACATTACCCATTAGCACTAATATACCAAACTTCAACAAAACTCCACAATCATCTGGTAGCATTACAGTAGCATCAGTAATTGGATTGTAAATGTCAGCGTGACTGAATGAACCTGCAGATTCACAGTGGTGTGTGTATCGGCTGCTCTGCTTGTTGAGCTGTGGACAATGTCAGCTCAGCCCATCGACCAGAGCATCGATCTCTGCTGGGGGAAATTGAGACCAAATTTGCAGTACTGCAGCTTGGATTTCTGGGCAACCGCTCGCTCTTTTTTTCATCCATCCCTATTTTCTGGGACTCCCTCTTTTTTTTGTTGACATTTGCCAAAAAATCTGTTTTTGACATTAGCTTGGAGGGCCTATAAAATTCAGCAGAGGATTCAGCTGTATTACGGTCGTAACATCACCAAAAAAAGAAAATCGTTTTTAAGGCCAATTTACACCAAGAATGAAAACTACATTAGCATTCGCATGCTTATTATTAGCATGCACAGCAATTTTTTTTCGGATATGTTTTCAATGCTAGAATTATTGCTTTTATAGTTAGATTATTAACTATACAGTATGTGATAGTCAACATCAAGTCAAAGTATTAGCATACATTAGCATCCAGTACAGCAAATGATAACACTGCTGCTAATAGTTATGTAGTAGCTAATAGAATGCTAGTAATATAGTAATAGTAGCTAGTAGTTAATTGAATGCACATGTTAGAAAAAGAGGGATTCTGATTGGCTGTCAACATTGTTAGTGTCCATATTGGTATTGTTATTATTTATTGTTTATAGTGAAACTCTTAACCATAACGATAACTATATTAGCCAGACTAGCATACGATAATTATGTTTCTTTCAAGCGTGCACTTCCGTTGTGATGTCTACTACTCTAAATAAGACCAAATCAAGGCAGAATTCTCATTGGCTTCAAATTCTGATTGACTTCAAATTCAGACTCTTATGGGCTTCAAACTCTGATTGGCTTCAAAATTAAATTTGTCTTAGCTTCAAATTCTGATTGGCTTCAAATTCAAATTCTGATGGGCTTCAAAATCAATTCTGGTTGGCTTCAAATTTAATCTTTGATGGGCCTTAAAGTGATTGGCTTCAAATTCAAATTCTGATTGGCTTCAAATTCAAACTCTGATGGGCTTCAAAATCAATTCTGATTGGCTTCAAATTCAAATTCAAATCGGCTTCAAATTCCAATTTTGACTGGTTTCAAATTCAAATTCTGATTAGCTTTAAATTCAAATTCTGATGGGCTTCAAATTCTGATTGACTTCAAATTAAAATTCTGACTGGCTTAAAATATAAATTCTGATAGGCTTCAAATTCAAAATATCGTCAAATTCTGATTGGCTTCAATTTCAAATTCTTATTGGCTTCAAATTCTGATTGGCTTCAAGTTTAAATTGGCTTCTAATTCTCTCTGGTACTTTGCTCCTCAAAGCAGTATTCTGATTGGCTGCAAAAAATTGTATCGATTGTCATTGCTGCTATCATTCTAGTTGTGATAGAAATAATGTAGTTAGAATTGATACAGAAATCTAGCTTTGCAAGAAAAAACAAAGTTGTAATATAGGTATAGCCAAGGTTATTTCGCCAAAAATGTAATCGCCTTTAAATAGTTTAAAATTTGTATTATTTGTGTTCTTTATTTGATTACAAATCGACAACTTTGTTTGTTTGAGCTGCTATGTTTACATAAACGACTGTGGTCGAAGTGGTTTGAAGCACTTTTATGAACATCTGTAATTTTTATAGCTTACTATATATAACTTGAAGGTGACTTAATATTGACGACATTTTTTTTTTTTGTTGTTGCACATTTCGTGACTCCCTAATCCGCACATTCGCCCACTTTCAGAGCTGTCAAATCCCCCCGACCTGAGTTCATGGACCTCCATATGGATCAAACTCGGCTGACCATCTTGCTACACAGCAGAGGCAACGTCTCAATGTCAGATTTGTTTCTTCAGATTCTTTGCTTCTTTTTTCTCTCGCTGGCTTTAACCAGAATATCCTCAGTTGGCCTTTGGACAGTGTCTCTGGAGGGAGGCAATGCATCAGGCTATTTATCACCCAGCAGTACCCGCAGTAATCAATTAGTCTTTCAGTGGGCGTACTTGGCCCCTCCGGCCTGGCACTACCTGTTACAAGCCTGCCTTCCTGGAATCGCAAGACCTGAACTTCTCTCTGGTTTCTCTTTCTCCCTCCTTTTGTCTCAGCCAGCAAACTGAGCCACTGCTCGGGGTAAAACGGGTCTGTTATCAGCAGATGGAAGGGTCAGTGAGGGATCAACGCAGCTATACATGAGTGATAGCGCAAATCAAATGGTTTGCTGTGGACAGATACGGCATTTCTTGAGTTTTAGGGCATTGTGGGCGATAAAATGGGCAAATTAAAAAACTTTTTAGACTTAGAAAACAAGGAAGGACTAGAGCTATTTTAAAAGAGCTACTTCAAAATTAACAATAAAAAATGACAAAAATTCATGAAATACTGCTACTACTACTATAATAAACAAAAAAAACAATAAATAAAATAGAAAACAAAAATAAATACAGTACAACTGAAACAGTACAAATGAAATGAAAGGAAAATATGAATAAATTGAATAAAGCAAATTTAAAAATGTGAAAACTTCATATAAAAGCATCATGTAATTTAATATATATACACAAACCAAACTAGCACATGCATTGTTTCTTAATTTTTCAGTACATTCATCGTTTGTGACCCTTCTCACACATGCATGTGTATAATCGATTCTGAAACAAAACGGGTTTTAATTTTGGATTTACTAACGTTAACTAAAATACCCCCTAATCCCATTTCCTCTCGGTATCGATTGGGCGCGTACATAATTTCAAAGTGCGCTTCGGTAATTGCAAACGAGCATTTACATAAATCTGTCGGCGCTGACTAAATGTTTGGTGAATAAACGACACAAGTGTGCACTCATTGATATTCAAGCACAGACAAACAGAACAAAGGCAGAAGCGGGCAGCCGAGCCAGTGTTTGCGGCCCTCGAGTGCCACTCGGAATCACTGGTTCCCAGGGTTGTCAGGGAGCCCATGCCAAGGCTGCGGGCACAAGGGGAGGAGGGGAGCATGCAGGAGGCACAGGCAGAGCAACAAAAAAAATAAATAAATAAAAGCATATTCTGCTGGTCAAATGTTTGAAATGATTATATATATGTTAATGAAAGAAGTTGCGAGGCTACCAAGGCTGCATTTATTTGATCGAACACAAGTTTTTCGTTTGATATATTTCCAAATGTAATTTATTTCATTGACTGGAGCGAAGCCTGCTGAAAATTCAGCTTCTTGCAGTCGCATAATGTTTCAGAAATCATTCTAATATGCATTTTGTGTTAATATTCATGTCGTCTACAAATTTTCTTACTGTTTATTCACCCTCAAGTGGTTGCAAACCTTTATGAATGTCTTTATTTCTGCTAAACAAAAAGCGAAGAATGCTGGAAACCAGTAGCCACTGCTTTCCATAGTTGTAAATGAAAAATACCTATAAAAGTCAATGACTACCGATTTCCGATTCTTCAAAATATCTTATTTTAAGTTGGAATAATAAACTGAAAATTATTTTTAGGTGGATTATCTATTACATCATTTAAAAATGACAATAAATAATTTTTTAACGGTGCAAATGTTGGGCCTCTACTGTTCAATTCTTAAAAAAGGCATTCATTCACACATAAAATGTTAAGCAATCGTCAAATTATAACTTATTACACCAGATATTTGACTGTATTTCTTCTCAAACACTCGGCGACCCTTCATTTTCCCAAACTTTTGACCCTCAGTCTATCGAGTGAAGTGATGTTGAGAAAATACCAAGAGTGATCAACCCCCATCCCCCAAAAACATGCACCAAAACAGCACCAAGTCACACAAAGGCGAGGGTATGTGTGCATTTGGTGGGGGTGTTGAGGGTACTGAAAGGGGGCACTGTTTACTGTCTGGTCTCCCCCAGCACCGCGCAGCCTGTCTCACTTCAAACAAAGCTACTGGCAAGGGAGCGGCAGCAGCCCCTGTTTCCAGGGCCACTGGAGTTTCAAAGAAGTGAAAGAGGGCAGCAGTCTGGAGGCTACAGGGCCCAGGCTGGCATACTTGGCTAGCGACGTGGCCAGGTGGTCTGGGCACATTGGCAAGACACTGGCACACCGCCCTATGCAGATGGCTCCCGTCGCCGCCTTTTTAGGTGTCGATCTCTCTCTCTCCGTCTCCCTTTTCTTTCTGCTAATACGCACAAGTCCGACATATGCCCTCCCTCAAGGTTCGAAGGACGCATGTGAAAAAGCAAAAGAAATGCTGGTTGTTTTCGAATTAACAATTCGGACCTGTAAAAAAAAAGCCACCCAAAAAAAAAAAAAAAAAAGCAAGATGCCAGCTGTGCCCGTGCCGCCATGCTGGGACACCATCACCATGGCATCCGAAAGTCCCAAGCGGACCCTCTGTTCCGTTCCATAAGCTCGCTCGGATGTGGATAATATCGATTGCAAATGCTTACGAGAAGAACTTTGAGTTGTACGCCTTGAAAACGATCTTTAAAAAAAAAAAAAGAGGAGGAAAAACGTGAAATCCCCTGCTGTTGTGTTCCAGGTTTATGGGGGCCCGAAATCAGGTTCTGTGCTTGTGTGAAACGCTCCCAGAACATATGGAGGAGGATTCGCCAAGCCCCGCTTCACAGCTGTCTGCACCCAGCGAAGACGAACCCTCCCTCTTTGCTCCATTGATGTACACGCACACACACCAAAGACCTCCAGAAATAAACATACATGTATAAAATGGCAGCAAAAATCATCAAAATGGGTAGGCTAGTGATTAGCAACACGGCGACAGAAACAAATAATACTTGAAAATGCTCACAATGTTCTTTTACAGTGCTTGTGCTACAGCAATTCAACACTGCACATTTTAAATAGTTAGAATGGTCGTTTGAATCTAATCAATCGATCACTTTTATGTTCAAGAATGTCAGATATCAATGAATGAATAGCTAAAATGCCATCTAAAAGCTCTTCAGGCATCTAAAGGCTTATTTGTGGATCAGTAGAAAGTAAACTTGGGTATAATATGTTGATTAGTTTCCAATGTTCTTGACTTTTCTGGGGAAAATTATAATTGCAATGAGATCTTGGTCAAAAGTTTGGATTAATGAAGCAATTTTAATGTTACAAAAACCAAGGTTTGATCAAACTACTGTACATTTACAAAATATAATGACAATTTAAAAGAATGGTTCTCTATTTTAATACACTTCCCAATGTTATCTATCAATTCCATGAAAGCTTATTAAAGAGTTCTTCATAGGTTTAAAAGTTCAGGTCATATCATCTACGTAGATGTTGAATCTTGCACAAATAATAACAACAAAAGAAAAACCTTTGACAGAGTGGTCCACCCTTCACCCTCCTGCAGCCCCTGTGTGTCTAAGGTATGTACAATATGCCATCATTACCGAATCATTATCTGGTTTTAGCACTGATGGTGGAATTGTGCGCCCCCTGAAAGCCTCCTATTTTTATGCTGATGAGCCTTGGGAAATTTCCTCCGGTTCCTGTGGCCTGCGCTTCCACACGCCGCCGATAATTAGAGCACCACTGTGAACCGTACGCAGCCACTTTTGACCGCGCCATCGATAAATGTGCCAAAAGGGCCAAGAAGTCTGGAGACAAGGAGGGACGAGAGGCCCTTTAAAGGGGTCAAGCGGCTCCCCGAAATCCTCCCAGCGCGACACTGGAGCAACCCAGACGTCCCCCCCCTCCACCCCTGGTGAGCGAGGGGCAGGTTGGCTCTTTCAGCCACAGCTCAATGTTTGGCTATTATCCTTTTGTGGCGAACCCTTCTCTCTGTCTGAGTCCTACAGGCAGAGTCTTACAGCTTGTAAAAGGAGCTAATCTCACAGACTTTGACTGCGAAACTCCGTCGCGTGTGTCCCGTCTGGACTTCCAGCCTTAAAAGTTCAATGGAGAAAAGCTACATTGGGGGAAACTACTGAAGTTGTTTGGATTTTGACAAATTTGTGTGTAAAACAGATGAAAAAAAGACTTTTAGAATGTGATTATAGTTCAACTTCAAATCTTAAAACTGGACTGACACAATTTCAATTTACTAGAAATTCTATGTTAGGCTGCTTTGACACAAACTACATTGTAAAATTGCTATAGAAATAAACATGAATTGAATTGAATTGAATTAAACGCATGAAATTGCTTAAGAACTCAAAACTACTTCACGGACAGTTCAAGTAAAATTTGGTTAAGGTTTAGGAAAATAAAGGCTTTATGGCGTCCGATTAATTTTTGTACTACGTTTAATATACATCTTGTAGTATATTTGTCAGCCATGTGAATCTGTTTTTTCTAAAAGAAAGTTAATAAGGACTTTGACTTTCCCACTTTACAGTTTATCTACCTGAATAAATAAATTAATTAATGAATTAATAAAAAGTTAAATAAAAACAAAACTAATTAAATAAATAAACACATCCATATATAAAAAAATAATGAAATGCATAAATAAAAAGATAAAATAAAATGAGTAAATAAATAAATAATAAAATAAATAAAAAATGCATAGATAAAATAAATACATACATAAATGAAATATAAAAAATTAAATAATAGACAAATAAAAACTATATATATATATATATATTACAATTAAAAATACATGAATAAATAAATAAATACATTAATAAAAATAAATTAATTAATAAAAACAAATAAATACATACATATATAAATAAAATAAAAAATACATAAATAAAAATATAAAATAAATAAATGAATAAAATAGAAAACAAATGAATCAATAAAGTAAATACATGCATAAAAAAATTTAATAAATAATAAAGAAAAAAAGAAAAAAGAAAAGCTGTATTTGGTATTCGGTTTATCCATGCTTAATGTGAATATTGGTTCAAGTTTATTAGTCAGCGTACATAAAATAAATCTATTTTCATTTTTAAGTCTAAGCTAATAATGACTTAAGTCCTGACATGTCTGAATCAATCAGTCCACCAACCAGTATGCATAAATGTAATTTATGTGTTCCAGAATATTTATTATTATGTACATGGAGTAATGCTTAAACAACTTGTTGATTGATGAAATCCAATTGTTTAAAAGTGTTTATCATCTTTACTTCATCACTTTACTCACCTATATATTTTATATTGATAATTAGTTACAAAAGGTACATTCTGTAAAAACCTGTTTCTTTAATGTAAATATGCTTACCAGTTTCTTCTGTCAGCCTACATGAAACACTTGAATCTATTTTTCCAGATGTAATCGAGTGTCTCTTTGAGTTAATAATGACTTTAACATCCTCACTTAATCATTTAACTCGCAAACAAACAACAGTGATTTACGAACAGCTTGTGATTCATTAAACAAAAAGAGCCATCTCAAAGAAACGAATCTTTTTTTAAGGGAATCAAAAGACGCTCAAACAAACAGAATCGTTTGGCAGATCAACATTTGTGCTCCGTCTGAATAAAGCATTGACGGATGCTCTTCTGATATCTGACGCGTGCTTTTTTTCCCATCATATCTCTCGCATATAATGCTGTACCAGCCGAATGATTCTCCTCTCCATCTTGAGCGCCGTTTATTCCTCTGATCATTCAATCCACTCGAATCTGCTAAATTCCTCCTCTGATCCTCCACAGGCCTTTTTTTTCACTCATACACACGCACACACATTTCTCTCGTAGGCTTGTATTGTTTTCACACTCATCCAAATCATCAGTCTCCGTTCTGAAGTTTCTGTGCAATAAACATTGGGGGAAATAAATATATGAAATAAATAAATAAAAATCACGTTCTGTAAAAAAAAAAAAAAAAAGTGGAACCACATCAAAAGAGATTTTAATCCTGTCTGGATTCATAGCTGTCCTCTTTACTATTAATAGCGAGTAAGGGGGAAGGAACATTATGGATTGATTTATTTATTGTGTCATGTATTAAGATGCATGTTACAGAGAGGTCCCTCTCGGAAAAAAAAGACAAACGCTAATTCTGATAACCTATTTTGGAGTGTGTGCAGAAAATTTAGCTTTTGCACCCCAATTAACAGCGTGAATGAAAGCAGCGCACTAAGCTGGTCCTGCTAAAGTCGATCCTCTTTAGGCTTCTTTCGGCATGTCGTTTATTTTTTTAATCGAGAATTAAAAACAACATTCTGTCTTTCATTTATTGTGAAATACACTGGCTTGAGAGGTGAATCAAACAAGTTCGTTTTTAGATTACAAAACTGTCAATGGCATATTTAAAAGTTTTGTCTGTTCATACAGGCTGCATTTTGTTGGCCAAAGTACAGTAGAAACTGTACTATTGTGCATATTAGAAATATTTATATTCATTCTAAAGTGGAATAATATATTGTTTCATGTTTTGTTAAAGGTGCTGTATGATTTTGAATCTTCTAAAGTGTAAAAATACTATGATATGCTTCCATTTATTTAAGAAACATTATTGTGATTTGTTTAATTATTTGTTTTGTTAATTAATGTTTATCTGTTTGTCTGAAAAACATTGCTAAAGCCAGTTATTTTTGTTTAAAAATGTTTGTCCTTTGTTCGAATGTCTGGCTGTGTCTGAAATCCCTACTACTTGCCTACTAGTAAGTACTGCATTTGAATTTAAACGTACTACTCAGCCGTTAGAAAAGTACATTCTATACAGTATAAATGTGAATAAGATGAATGGAACTTGAACTTACATTTCCCATTTTGTCATCATCACTTGACCAACATGTGCAGTAGTTCATGTTATGAACTGACACAACCCATGTTAGTTGCATTGGATAGTGTAGCGTCTATGCGATGTGTACTTCAAAATCTTGCCGGAAGTAGTAGGTCATTTGGGTACTTCTCACATACTGTTTTTCAAATTCTAGAATTTAAAACTGGGTGCATCAGTTGTGTCGGATAGCATGGCGTCCATCAGATGTGTACTTTAAAATCTTGCCGGAAGTAGTAGGTCATCTAGCTACTTCTTGTGTACTGTTTTTCGAATTCTATGAATTCAGGTATATATTCGGCTCGCATACTGTTTTTAGCCATTACAGCCATCCAGAAAACAGCTTATTTCAATTGAGTGTTAAAGGCTGCCTGAATATATGACGCCGCAAATTAAAATGAGACCTCCAGAGTATAAGTAGCAGCCGCCGAAATGAGATGCAGATTCAGAGTTGGGAAAATCCTAATGAGGTGGTTTTTAATTAGCAAATAATATAAATATTACAAACTGAAAACCTAGCTTAGCAGCATACATTGTAATGCTGTATTGTTAGGGATGTTCGCTCCTTTTGGAGTCGTCAATCTGCCATTTGCATAGAGTCGTCATCAGAGGGGCCCGATGAAAAAAAAACAACTTTAAATTATCTTGAATTTAGACTGCAGTATCTCTACATACTGCACCTTCAAGTAACTTTACAGTACTGACTGTTTATTTTATTTTTAAATGGCTGTAATAATGTTAAATTGTAATACAGCAAAACAGATTTCAGTACTTTTAACAATTCTCGTTCTAAATATGACACGTTTAAAAAACGATATATATAAACTATTGTTAGTTTAAATGGCATTTCAGTGGGTGTCTTCCATAAATCGAAGATGACTTAAGTTTGATTAATGGCTTTTAAATGAGGTAAATCAACTCACCGACCACTTGTAACCTTCCAAAAGAAAATAAAGAAACCAGTTTAACATATCCTATGTGTCTTCAAATTTGTAGGAATAAAAATGCTAAAACTTTGTTTAGGATTGAAATAAGCCCCCTTTCCTTTTACCTGAACTCACAAACAGGCTCTCAAAGCGTCCAACTGAAAGTGGACAAGGTGTTGCCAGTGAAAGCGCTCTCTTTTTCTCCCTTCCCTGCTGTTTTTGTTTGAAAAGAGCGGTTAGGTTCTCCTGATCTGCGCCGTCCTCTCCTGACCGCAGGCCTCGCGGAGCACAGCATTTTATAAACACTCGGGGAGCACGTCTAATCCTCCAGCCCGTATTAATCAAGAACGCTCTTTTTTCGGAGTCCCTCGTCTGCGTTTCCTTCTGCAAGCCTGAGCTAAATGAATTAAAGAGGAGGGATTGAGGATCTGCGGTTTGGCATGAAAAAATGAAATAATCAGAGAGGGGGGAAAGGAAAAAAAACAACACGACAAACCCTCAAACGGCAGAAAGTCTATTTTGGAAAAAGCTGAAATACCAAGGTACAACACTTCGGCTTCACCCAAACCCAAAGATAAACACATGCTATCGTTGCGATTATATATATGCTTAAAAAAACGTGTGCCTCTTGCTGTGATTTTGGAGTTGCTGTTACCGACAAGCGTGTGCATGTGTTTCTCATTTACGCGAAGGATTTTAATTCCTTACAGCAGTTTTACAGATCTCTCATTATCCAGCTATGTCGAAAAGGGAAAACGGCAATAGTAAAAGTCGGCAGAAATGAAAAGGTATGCCTAGCAGCCTCGAAGCCCACCGCAAAACTTTCTCCTCAACACTCCCTAATCCCTCATGAATGAGAGCCGTATTTGTGAGACACAGGTGGTCAAGTTGTATACGTGTCCGGTGGGGACCGATACCAGTGTGCGCAGATAGTAGTCTGTGGACTATTGCTTATGCTCTGCTTTTATCGCTCAAGTTCTATGCTGATTTATGGATCAACTTAGTCTCAAAGTCTTTGTAAACAATCGTGACTGATGAGAGTCATCCAGGTAGTATCGTTCAGCTAACAGAAGAAGTTGATGAGAAATGTTCACAGTGAGATCATAGCAAAATCTCAAAATTGCAGACTTTGTTTCACACGGTGTGCTTCGATTTAACAAAACATGAAAGTTCTTTTCAGACATGAGCGGTTACACAACTGGAATAAAAACGGAAATAATTCTTGAAAAGGTTTGCATCCAAAACAATGTTGTCAAAAGGTGACAGGTCAGTAGATAGCCCTGATAAGAAGCTATGTGACTGTGTATATACAGTCCTGAAGTCCATCACGTTTCTGTTGTTTACATGTGGATGAAAATTGTATTGTTTTCTAAACTTGACCTTTGAAACTATTTGCACAGCCAAAATGCACAAATCACTTCCCATGTGAACTTTTTTTTTTAGGTGTCATGGCCCCTAAATTGACTATTACTCCTCTGTCAAGGGAGATCAAATTCTGCAATCCAAATCAGAGATTTCTACTTGAACTAAATGTTTCTTGTTAAACTTTCAAGACAATCTGTGCTATGTAAAAAGATGTGACCGAAAAAAGGACAGAATGCTCCTGCTTTCCTGTTTTTCTTATAATAGTCACAATCCTGCCAAATAAACTTCCATACAGGAATCAGAAATGCATCTCCTCGCAGCAGATCTTTCTCTGTACCTGAAACATGCATGTTTTGACTTTCCCATCACGTTTTTCACTTAAATAAACAAAGAATGTTTTTTTCATGTTTCTTCATATCAGACATGAAATAAAGTGTAATAAAGTTTTTTGTAGGTTTTTGGGAACTAAAGCTTAATAAATCTGAGCTAAAATCTCTACAACAGAGGCCACAAAGATGAAAACTGTGGTCGGATTTCTGCAGAGGTGACTTTAAAGAGAAATATCTGAATTTGTATTTTCTACTGCAGCGAACTTAGACACGGCTGAGATCTTAAACTCTAGAAAAGAAACATGATATTACTTTTATCCTCTCTGGAGGAAAAGTTTGGACTGATTTCCCAAACATTTCCATTTGCTGTGATTGCCACATGAAGATACTTTTTCTCTTATAGGTTGGAATGTGTTTTTCAAATTGTGACCAGCATATGTAGCTCATCTTATGGCGAGTGTGCGTGTGGTCAATGATAAGGAGAATGTGGGCTGTCTGAGGACCCCAATCATTATCGTACTGAAGAGGCCCAGGGCCTCGCTGAAGTCATTACCCTGTCTGCCATTTCACAAATAAATCAGCAAATATGCAGCACCTCCATCCATAATTGGGTCCAGCCCTCCCTCTCATTTGCGCCCAATAATAGCTTTCCACAGTCATTACTCCAACTCGAGCTTGAGACTCTTAAACTTTTTCCTTTAATTAATATTTTATCCAAGATGCACTGGGTGCAGAGTGGACAAAAAAATCTATATTTTGTTCAGGATATTCTGCATTACCCGAAGCTTCCCTCTTTGTCTCACAGTGGTGAAAAAAGCAGCCCTTTCGCTTGTCTGTTTTTTTTTTTTTTTTTTTACGTACGGCTTCGCGCGCTTGCCAAAAAAGCTGTGGTTTTCAGCCGCCACCGTGTTGCTATTAGACATGGTTATGGATGGAGCTGGGGAATGACAGTAACACAAGCCATCCGCACACGCAGGCGGCATGTTCATGTTCAGGCTGGCCAGGCCTGGCTTCTGTTTCCACAATTTTGGCCCCAGCAGCTCAGCCTCTAAACTCAAGAGTTTGGGCATGTTTAGACCACAGATCACTCTCGCGCTCTCCCTCTTTTCCTCACCCTCCTCCTCTTTTTAATCCTGGGAACCACATTTTGTGTGGGAATACAGACCGAGAAAGGAACAGTCCAGATGTGAAACGAGAGGAAAGACTGTGGCTAGAACCCATAAGCAGTGGTTTCTGGAAGTTTGAAATGCCTCCACTGACAGGAGGCAAAGTGTATGACAATAGGAAAAATGGCAGAAAAATATTTGTTTTAAGCATCATAAACAATTAAAACAATCTATCAATCAATAATCAATCTAAACCAAAGAAGAATAAACTTTAATGAATGCCTGCAAATTTAAGAATCTTTATCTTTCAATCACAAAAAAATTGAAATCTCATCAGCTCAAGAAGTCTATTTCCAAAAAACTGAAGGACCAATGACCTTCAAGGAATCAATCAAAAACCTCCAAAATGTAAAGTCAGCCTAGCGATTGAATCGATTTATTATACTACTGTGTTACAATTTTCCGTGGTGCTCCTCGCTGACAGGTGCTCATCACTGGCTTATCCATCAATCCCTGAATTTGATCATATTAATGAGTGGCTTTGTAATCCTCTTAAAGCAGCTCCACGGTTAAAGCACCTCAGGCATCTGCAGACAGGCCACTCACACCGTACGCAACCCGAGAGGACTCCGAGGTAAAACGAACAGATCAAAGCAGATGATCATCCGCTAGCTGCTATCAGGCTGGAGCAGGATTGTAGGGATGGTCACTGTAGAGTGCGATTATCCATTGGAGAGGATCATGGGAGATCATATTGGTATTTCTAGTTAAGCTTTTCTTATAGAGGTAAGAGGGGAGAGAGCAGAAATGCTGCCAAAACCTCATCTGGGGCATCAGATTTGTAATCTCCTCACCTCCGTTTGCCTGCGCCATGAAAAATTGTAGGAAAGCGGCGGGTTTGGAAAAGTTCCCAGTTTGTGTTTTGAGGAGAGCAACGAATTTTTGGATGCTGAATGACGAAAAAGCCTCTCAAAATGTGGTATTGGCCAACAACAAGGTTGATGGTTGGTTTTATTTTCATTTAAAATGCTTTTTCGTGTGCCGTTGCTTAGAGACAGAGCTGGTTGAGGTGAAAATGGAATACAATTTGACACATAAACAAAAACAAGCCTTTGTTGTCACCGCCGAAGATCAGCAAAAGAACCGGCGGCCTGCCAGCCGTATGCAACAATACAACAATTGTAAACTGGAAGTAGATGAGAGTAAACCAAAATTGATAAAGAGACGCGGAGGAAACGGAGAACAGACAGTTCCACTCCAATCCGATTCTGTACTCCATTAAAAATCAATCCTAATGCCTTTTCGCCACACAATACTTCATTGAGCATTAGAGAGAGATTAAAGCAAATTGGACTAGAGATGATCAGATATTGAAGCAAAACATCTGCAGGCCCAGTGTATCGTTTTCCCTCTTCTTCTTTTTTTCTGGGGGAATACTAGAGTGCCCTGTCTGACTTCTTAACCCTGTGTTATCTCCACCTCCCAGCCAAAGACAGAGCCAATTTGTTTCCCAAACAATTCCGTAGCCATCCTGGTGATGGGGCTTGGCAGGCAAACAAAGAGAAAGAAATAAAGGAAGAAAGTTGAGGAAAAGAGATTGTGTGTTCAATCCTCAGGTTTAGCTGGATACACATGCACTTCGAGAAAGTTTTCCTACACATTCACAGGCATGGTGGCATTTGACCTGGTTCTTAATAGTAATTTGAATCGGATTATAATGGTGTATTTCTGATTCACTAAACAGAACTGCATCATTGGAGTCACTTCACTTTATCGGATTCAAAAAAAGATGTTCAGGAATCAGACTACACGGATCTTACTTTAGGGATTTGCTTTACCACAAAGAACTCTTAAAAGTAACTTGTTTGAGCCTCACCGATTCAGCTTAAATTTCTAAAAAATATAAATTAATAGTGTCTCCTGGTCTCTGATGTTGTCCTGCTGAGGATTGCTCACTCTCTCTTGCTCGTCCATCCACCTTAGCCCCATCCCTTGCTTTCTGGACACAGGCCAGGAAGGGAAATCCATGAAACATGAAGAATGTGAAAGGCACAAGAGCTGCACGACTGCACTGAACTTTTCCAATGAATCCCTAAGACGGGACAAAATTTTTTTCCAGCCTCACAGGGAGGATCGCTAACAACCTCTAGGCGAAAACTAGCTTATCTAATTGCTCTGTGACAAGAGTAATGAGTGGGTTGAGTGTGTTTAAAAGAGAGAAGCAAAGCAAGTGAGAGAATGAGAGGAGGGGAGACATACGGGACAGAGCCAAAGTGCTAGATGGAGACTCTCTCTCCTTGCTATCGTGGCATATCACATGATCAAGACCATCTCCTATTGGTCAGGAAGCAGAGCAAATTCGTCCGCCATGTAAGGAGGGCTGGAAGCGACATTCTCTTCCCTCCCTCCCTTCTCCCTTATTCCAGTCTTAAAATGGCGGCTGGGGGGAAAAGTCTGCCAAAAAGGGAGCGAACCTGATGCTCTTTTTTCTTTTAAATGCTTCTTTGAGACTATTTTCTTAATACAAAAAAAGACGGCAAAGAGGAGAATGGGACAGCTTTGAGTAGAAACAGATGAAGCGGGCTTGTTTTTTTGTCGAGCAGTGGCTGGTACAGGCAGTTAAGGGGGAACTTTGACAGCGGGCCAGGAAAAAACATTAACTGTGCTGTGTCCGGCAGGCTGAGTCTCAGTTGCCGAAGGGAAGGAGGACACTTTCCTTTGGCTGGCATAGCACAGCGCTAGCGTTAACAGGCTTAGTCCCTCTACAGAGGGTGACTTCAGGACGGATGCTACATCAACATCTAGACCAAAACAAACACTCGAAGACAAAAGAAACGCAGAAACAGGTGGCTGTGAAACATTTCTAGAGCTAGGTATTGATGTAAATCTACAAGCCTTTGACTTCAGTATAGTTTCAGGCAGGTGTTAAAATACTGGATCAAGTTGTTGATTTGTTTTGACTTTGGTATAGTTTCAGGCAGTCACTGAATACTGAATCAATACTGGAAAATACTGGGTTAATTTGGAAAGGAATTGTTTTTCAATGGTTGTGATGATTCACTAATAACGACCGGTTTAAACAGTCGCCCATCAGACTTTCGCAGGTTGTACTATAGATTTTGGATTCACTATAAAGAACCAGTTTATATGACAATGAAATGTGCTTCCCTGTTTGTTTGTTTTTTTTTTGTATGCTTTTGATTAGCTGAAAAGAACTGGTTTATACAGTATTGAATCAGACATCTTTGGTTGTACTTTATGTTTTTGATTCCCTACAAATAAACAGCTTATAAGAGTCTTGAAATTGGTCGTAAATCAACCACATTGGTTGCACTGTATTACTTTGTTTCACTAAAGCCATGGTCATGCAGCATTTATCGCCCAATTGACTTCGATTCATATGCAGGTGAATGTGCCAGACCAGAAACGCAAGATTGTGTGACTAGATTTGCATTTTGCTGCATTCTAAAGCTTGGTGAATGCTGGCCAGACTAATAGAAGATCAAAACACAACCTTTCTAGTATCGGAGTCGCATCATCAAGTTTTATCCCATCCCTTGTCACAAGTGTGACAAAAAAAAACACATGCTTAAACTGTAATGCGACTCTGACTTTAGATGAAAGACTGGTTGTGGTCCAAGTTGTTGATTTACTAAAATGAATTGGATTATTTGACTGTATATCCACTCGTCACTGGTTATACTCTATGTTTTCTCTAAACTAGTTTCTAAAAGTAATTTGTAGATCAACTAGACTTTACTGACTGAGTAGAATGAATGTTTTTGATTTGGCTAAAATGTTTTCGAACTGGAATCTGACTACTTACTAACTTGCTGTTTTGTCTGGTTGAGCTGAACGTTAATGCTTCAGTAAAAATATTTGGGATAGAGTTTCAATGGCAAATGGAATACCAAGTCTCCACTAAGGGCTCCTCCAAGCCTCTGAGACCTATGCACTATGTCAACCTTTTCACAACCAGTGGCCCAGAAAATACTGGGGGATAGAATCAAGAGATCAGTAGATGCTTCTGCCAAACCCACCCAATCATTGGAAGACACCTTTAATGAGGTAAATGATGGTAAAATCATTAAGGAAAGCCATTGCATATTCAAACACATGGCAGACCAACTTGTGTCCTTCCAAGGTTTTCTAAAAATTCTGACGCACTATGCAAAGACTAAGCCAGGAAAAGTCTGATTACGACTTATAGCGACTTAATTTGATTTAGCAATCTGTACGGCAACTTCTTGGACCAGCTGGAGGCATTAGCCCAGGTCAAGAGAGACACCAGGTGGAAAGGTACCTCTTTTTTGGTGTTGGGGGGAGTGGCAGTGGCGTTAAGAGGTGCAGGGACTAATCGCATCATGTCTTCTGGCTTCCCAGGCATCAGTGACTCATATGAAAGAGGATCACGGTGGAATGTTCTTTTCCCAGAGGCCTGTGCCTGTTGGAATTAACCCTGCCATAGATCCCCTCCACCAACCGCAGGGGCCAGGTCAAACTGATTATCTTTCAGAGTGGCCTCGCGACAAGACGAGGGCTATTAAAAGAGATGCTCATAAAATGATCTCGCACCTCTGCTCTTTTTACTTCTGCCACGTGTCTGGAGACGGCCATAGGTCAGGTCCAAAGGGTGCCACTTTCAGGTAAACACCTGAATGGAGAAGCAGCTACTAGACCTTTGCTTGGTGTAGTCACAAGTTGGTCCCGTTCCACAGAGGACATCAGTGTCATCTTCCCCTGCGGTAGACGTAATGGCATCTGATCGAGGGATCTCAGTCTTCCTCCTCATGCCCTCAGTTCAGACAGAATACTCAAAGCGTGACGGAGATGGGATGCAGTCTGTCTCCCCGTCCACAATGCATTCCCTCTGATGAATTTTTCAAGCTATTATTTTTTTCCCTTCGTTGTTCTTGAGCACTAAGTTCTTAATACACAGTGGCATGCTGTTAATGACCCAAACAATCGCTGTTTCACACATACATATTTCATTACAACAGCTGAACAAATTACATATTTATGCTTTATAAGGGGGAATGCCATTCGGATTCATTAGCTATGCAGGCAGGTACAGGAGACCCATCTGCAGCCGCATCTGTACAACAGGAGCTGACAATAACAGCTACGACCATCTTTGCTCGTACAAACATTCACATAAGCAGATAATACCGTGCCCAAAACCCTCATGGTGAAGACGTAACAAGGTAAACTGCAAACTGTTGATTAGTATATTATTAATATTTTCAAATGTGATGATTATGATAGCAAAGGTAAACATGTCAGAACATCAACTTGATTATTTTCAATATAATAATATTAACAAACTATTGTAATAAGTAAAATACATTTTACAAATCTATAAAAATAATTTGAATTATTAGCATTGCAAAATTGAATTAGAATAAGTTTGTCACTTTGATTTTGAAATACATTTTATACGTTTCAAAAACATTGATAATTCTGCTAATTAAAAAGAAATAATAATAATTATTAAAAATATTGAATAATTATTAACAATTTAAAATCATTCTAAATATTTAATTTTGTTTCTCCAATAATAAAATGTATTAAAATTAAAATAAAATATTCATTTAATTTAAAAAAAATTAATGCTTCATATAAAACATTAACAAAATATTTAATTTTTTTAATGTAATTTAAAAGACATGCAATGTATAGTGACAATGGAAGTAGAAGCCACGTACTGTAACTACTCATCCGATTAAACATTACACTCATTCCAAGTTCAAAGTCATTTCAGATTTAATTAGTATGACTATTAAGTGCTGAACATGAAGTAATAAAGCACTGTAAATTATCTGTAAAAATTCACAATCAGCATCATTCTGTTCAGTATCGTTTTTTTTCTCTCTGCTTCTTGAACCACCACAAAGCACGTCCGGCTGCACTATCAGCCCTTAAGCAAGGTTATGCTTTCGTTTCTTCTTTTGCCAGTGCACTCCTTTGGGTTAGCGCTAAATCATTATTGCAAGCTGAGGAAATGGGCAAGCGTATGCTAACTGATGTAGCAGGAAAGTCTACTGTGACATTCGCTCTCTCTCTCTCTGCTTTAAAATCAGAACGTCTGGCCTGGCTTTGCTCAGTAAGTAGGATTACACAGTGTGTCATGTTATGGGACAAATACAGCAAATATTTCCTCGGAAACATGCGTATGACATGGGAACATCTCAACAAAGTGCTAAAAATATGAAATTGCCACAAACAGCCACCTCCCCAGGGTGAAGGACCAAATTTGGAGCGCCTGTTGGACGCAGATGTCAATGACGCAGTACTTGCTAGGAAAATTATGGCAATTAGCTATTAATTGCGGATATTACGGGGCCTCCTTTATCCATCCAATATCTTATTTAAGTAAGGACCTACGACAGAAATACTTTCAACGATTTGTTGAACAGCTGCTCTCCCTTGTAAAGTACTTACAGCGCAGAGAACGACTTGTTCCGGCACGCTAATGACCTTAGCCGGGATAAGGCGGCTGATCCGCCAGTGTTAGGCTCATTATTGTGGAAGGGATTTGAAACTGCTTTTCCTGTCTGGGCTGAGAATGGAGAGAGTATTCCCTGCTTTGAGCCCACAATATATTCGTTTGCAACCGGTTCTAGGTTGGAAACGTGCAGCGCACGGGGGCTGTTTGTGTTTGGGTCTCGTTTAGGCTGCGGTGACGAGGGAAATGTGTGGTCAGGGAGGCAGCCGCGAATGGGAAAGGGAAAGTGGGAGACGAGGGAAAACCACAGCTTGTGTTCGACACATTTCCAGAGCCCTTTGTCTCAGAGCTGGCCCGATGCCTTCTACCATGTGCACACACACACACACACACACCAACATGCTGAAAAACACACAAACACAAGACAGAGCAACCTAATTCAAACCATATCGGAATCTGCCACGTTTCTCCAGCTCCATGGAGCCTTTTGCAAAGGCAGAGTGAGCTTTGGTCCTTTTCATTAGATAAAAAGTAAACATCGACATTAAACATTGACATCACACTCTTAAAAGGCTCTTAATAAATAAAAACAAAAGCTAATCTATTATTGAAACCGAAACAATGGCATATGCGCAAAAATGCAACACAAGAATCCAACAGAAACGGGTATTGTTCAAGAAACTTTGCTCTGTCCAGATATCCGTAAAACTATTAATCAAAGGGAGTAAAAGAAAAAGTAGCTAGTCAGCTTCATCTGATCTGGAGAGCAAGAGAGAGAGAGAAAGAGAGAGCGAGAGAGGGGGGGACAGAGACAAGGCGGTCCAGGCTGTGGGCAGGCTGCTTATTAAGATTCACATGGTGTGGTGACTCAGCCCATTTTGGTAATGGAGAGCCCCGGCCACCTAAAGATGGAAATGGCAATTTTTCAAACCCCACATTTTATATATAAATTATCCCAGGCACTCACACAAGCAACTCCACAAGGTCATTCTCAAATATTTTGGATGCTTTGGGTTTGGAGAGCAAGTCGTGAGGATCGTGGGGTGAAGAGAACATTGGCGGTTAAAAATGTTCGAGTGGGAGGAAACCGCTGATGTGCACTTCTGAGCTGACTTGATGTAAGAAAACAGGGCTTTGGTGTGAGTCTCTTTCAAGAGAGGAAATGGCTACACATGTTTGTAGGAGCTGCAAAGAAGTTAAGATTGCTTTCTACATTTACCCAATTTTTGGTCGCAAAAATGGCAACGTTAAAAAGAAAAAAGTCATTGGGCGGGCAAGCAAATCTACTTGTTGGACATTAAGAGATCCAATTCAAAGTGCAAGTGGCGTAGAACAGTGTAAGTTCTCTTAAAGTTCAAAACCAAAATTACAAAGGATGTTCTGTAAGTTTGATATATTGTTCCCCTTCTTCGATACTGTAAAATGAGTTTCTTTAAAACAGCAAGAACAAATGGTTCACGCTAGTGTTGTGGCCATGATTCTAGGAGAAAGGTGTTTAAACTGTCTGGAAACTTGACCATGGCACGCTTATGAACCCTGTAAGCCACGCCACTTAACTTTGTCCTCAGGCAATGGAGAGCAAAAGTGACTGAGAGAGAGAGAGAGAGAGAGTCCCTGGCCCACTCGCCCCCCATGGACAGTCCACTATCTGACATTCCACAAGACCGCCCCTCTTAGAGACAGCTGACCCGCTATTAATCACATGACCGACGGACCATATGATTGAGAACTAATAGGAGGGGGCACTGCAGGGTAAGAACAATCCCGGGCTGAGGGAACTGTGCTTTGTGCTAGCTAATCCAAGTGTGAGCAAGGTCACCGCACGACCAGATGGGGTCAGGCATGCCACCCGAGCCGACCGGCCTTTGGTGCACCTTTGAGGGTGCGTGCGCGCAGAAGCGTGTGAGGTTAGGGTTTGGGAGACTGACTCGGGCCTCTCAATCTTGTCCTGTCTTGGGAACTCAGGCTAATAGCTTTAATCAGACGGGATTGCTGGATTACCCATGGATTTTCTTTAGTAAATCGCACCTGTGCACTTCCTCTCGCTCTCAAAGTGGGTAATCGAGGACAGAGGGAGCAGCAGGATGGGTCCAGCAGCCAGCTGGAAGCGAAACACGAGCAGGACGTGGACTGTGTTTAACTCGGGGATTAATCAAGGACCGCAGCCTGCCAGGGTTCCATCAGGGCTGGTCCTCTGAGGAACGTAATGCAATTAAACGACCCAGTTGATAATGCAAGGTCCAACATGCGCCTTTAGCCCAGATCTGGCATACAAAGAGGTCTTTGTCTCGCCTTAAAAGTTCGACATCCGTTCCCCACTGAATATGGCGACAGTCGTATAAACCAAAACACTTTCTGCGTGGATTTAGTCACAGTTACATTAGTTGAAATTTGTGCATTTAATCCACTGCTTTTCTAGCATTTCTTCTGCTGCTCTTAAATCGTTCAGACAGCGAGTGTGACGGACCATAGTTTTAAGCTGCTCTGTGCTACTTGGGAGAGTCAATGTTAATCTCCACCTCCTCGATTCTATTTAAACACTTTTATTCTCCTTCCCTCTCTGCACTCTCAAAACGTTTCTCTTTGGCATTCCATTAATGGCTCACGCACAAGGAGCACGGAAAGCCACAGAGGAGGACGTCATACAGCGCTTGCTGGCATGGGAGTCTCACTGGGTGCGTAGCCTCGGCTGACCTCCGCTTAGTTTGGAAATCAGATCAGAGGGACATAACAGACAGCAAATGCTTGCACTGCTTCATCTGGGTTTATAGACTAAGCAAGAGCAGCCTGGATTAGCCATCACAGGCACTGGGTGATTTAAGGCTCTACAGGTGCTGCAGTCACACTCAAGCACAGTTGCCTTTAAAACAGTCACAAGCTCACTGGTTCAATAACACATAACAGTGTCCCCAATAAAGAGTAAAAAAATAATTCATATGCTTTTTGGTAACATGTTTTCAAATAAGATATACATAAGCTTACATCACTGACCATCCTACCGCAGATCTATTTTCCAAAATGAATCGATTCAGCTTGAGAAGAGACGCTGTATGCCGCTCTTCTAGTCTCCTCTCGGCAAGAGCGAATGCTTATGTTCACAAGATGTTATTGATTACGTTATCAGAGAAACACGGCGGCGAGGGACATTTTTTGAACGGCGTTGACTTGGCCCTCCCTTCCACCGTGTCTTATTGTCATGCATGCTGGAAGCCTCTTTCTTTAATATCTATCTTAAGAGTTGACAATGTTTTGGAGCAATTAAAGCAATCGATACAGGCCTGAGAGGAGCCTCTTATCCACAGTAATAGCTCTCACTGAATAATAAATAACATGCTGGCCGAAAGCTGGGAAGGGGGACGACCTCACATTAACGATCGCAGTCTATGGAAGGGGGCTTCCTCACAGCTCAAGAACCTTTCAAATTCTCACTGCGCCAGGATGAAGCTCTTTCCAACAGAAACAAAACAGCCCAGAAACTCAAAACACAGGCTCTATAACGCCATATCTATATGCTACCAAGTGCAAGTTCTTCTCTTTTGCAGCTTGCTGAATGGGCCATTGTTCTATATGCCTTATTAACAGGCAAAAAACAGGCCCAAAACTAAACCCAAGCATTAATGGTGAAAAGTAAGTCCATAAAATACACAGGAGCTCAGGTTTCAGATGGAAGGAACAGCAGTCTTATTATCCCTCAGCAGTGCAAATGAGGTTAATGAGAGTCTATTGACTGATCCTCTGCTGTTAGCCATGACAGTGCCACAACTCTTTCTTAACAAGAGGAATCTTCCTTCATGTTTGACCTTAACTTAAATTGTGTTTATCAAGACTACCGAGAATTGTAAAAAAAATAAAATAAAACCTCAATATAATGCAAATCAAGTTAAACCTAAATTAAATGAAGCTTTAAATCAGGATTACCACAGAGACATGTAAAAATGCACCCAAATTAATTAACGGTAAACTGTAAATCAGAATTATATCAGAATTATATAATTATCTGGAAATGTTCATCAAATTGAAAGTTTATTCATTTGGATCAAATGTGAAACAAACAAAATCAGATAAAGCTTGTGAATCAGTTTTAACAAACTCAGAATCAATTATCAGACACATTGAGACGACATTAACATTAATTAAATGGAATAAGTATTAATACGGTGGTTAATCTGAACTGTATCCAATCAAAAATAAAGTGAATTTGAGTCAAAATCAAACCAGATCTAAATGTGAACGCAATTAAATCAAGCTTGAGTATCAGAATTAAACAGAATTATGATTAATCCCGATACAGTATGAATCTGAATTAAACTCAATACAAATGAACCTGGACCACAAATTTAGCAAGAATTGTCAGTTTTTTGGAAATTAAGATGTATGCATTATCTGAAAGCTGAATAATTAAGCTTAGAACAAAAATTAGCCGAGATACAACCATTCAAAAGATACAACATAAAAATTTAAATACTGACAAAATCATCTACAAGCTGTCCAAATTTAAGTCATTAGCAATGTGCATTAATATTTAAAAAATGAGGTTTGATATATTTACAGTAGTAATCATCCTTAGTAGTAGGGCTGCATGATATTGTAAAAATCGAACATTGCGATGTTGTTTTTATTCTGCGATATATATTGTGATATTAATACAATATTGCTAGATGAGTTTAATATTTATTTGGAAAGAATTTATAGCTTTGATTGGGGTGATTCTGTAGGGCAGTGCATACAATATAATAACCTAAGAGTGTAAATAAATTCAATAAAGAAAAAGTTGTGTTGTTTTCTGAAGAGTTTAACAGTATTAATAATAGTAAAATATTACTGTATTGTCCTTGTTTTATAAACAATTCAATAAAATTTATTGTTATTAATGTTTCAAAGTTACAGACGGTGCAATTTCTTGTGCCTGAATGCTTTATAAACCCTTAAACGGCCACAAAACACTTGCAAAATGATCAACTATAATCCAGACTCAACATTGCATATTCTGCATTGTGATATCGATGCTAAAACGACATATTGTGCAGCCCTACTTAGTAATAGTAGTAAAGAATGAGCTTTACATAATATTCTAATGATTTTTTAAATGAAAGGCTCATAAAAACTTGTAAAACATGTCTGGTTTTGTTGTATATTAAATATAAATCATTGAATAGGATTCTTTTTGGATATATCCTCTTTCTGAATTGAATTCACACTAATTCTAATTCAGAAGAGAAGGTGTGAGTTCGGGTCACATCACAGTTGCTTGGGTAAGCCAAATATTCTCTCCCTCTCTTTCACTCCCGATCTCCTCTTCCTTCAGGCTTCTTAGGTTGACTGCCAGCACCAGGCATGGCTTTCCTCCCAGCCTCCCTATCAAATATTCCATGGGCCGACGTGCAGAGCCAACCACAACTCCTCGCCGCGAACAGTGGCTCACTCCAAGATTCGGTTTGTTGTTAATCTGCAAGCCAAAGTGAACTCCTGTGAGCTTCCCCCACCCCCAAACACTTCCCAACATACTCTGATCTCCCTCAGTGAATAATAATAGCTCCAGGCACCGAGACTAGCTACACAGCTTGTGATAAAGGCTAAACAGCTACATAAGCCCGCCGAGCTAAAGGCCAGGCGAGCTGGAAAAACCTGCTGCTGAATAAAATAGCTGTCCCGAACTGAAGCTTTGTCATAAACTTTGGTTCCCTCGGCCCCGCTCTAAACTGAGCGCGGTGTCAAATAGGGCCACCTGTTCCTGTGACATACAACCTCTACGCCTCTTTCCGTCACTGCCGCGCTGACCCAGATTGCTCCACAGCAGGGATCTCTGACCCCCGTGACCTGTGTGTTAAAATGTGACCTGAACACCAAGAAAGCACTTTCTCCTAGAGGCCCCACACAGAGTCACGTGTGCCGACACACGTGTTGGTGTAGAAAGTGACAGGTTTCAGGACATATTTTAGGGCCCTCCGACAGGCTATTTACAGCCTATGTTTAAATCTGCAGGTTTCCCTAAGTAAAATTTAAGACCTTTTAAGACCTTTTTTAAGGCCAATATAAATCAAACTTTAGACTTATACAGGGTTAAATGATAACAAGACTGATAAAAAGATTTTCACTTGTCCAATAAAAAAATATTATAAATAAATACATTTAATTTAATAGAATTGCTCAAGTCACTATCCTCAACAGTAAATAAATGAAGAACAAATGTTACTGTAAGAAAAGTAGTTAAAACATTTTGGTAAATTATGCTATCTTTAAATAAAAAGTTTTACTGAGATGGATTGTTGGTGATTGTTTAAGTGTTAATGGCCTGATTGGGAAGCTATACATAAATAAAGGGAAATTCACACCTGAAAAAATTTAAGACCTGCAACACAATATTTCAGTAGATTTAAGACTTTTTAAGAGATTAAGACAATTTAGGGCCCCGTGGATACCCTGTAAATATACTAAGAAGCAAAAATGAGATCTGCAGATCATCTAAAAAAAATAACAAAAACGACAACGACAAAAAAAAACAACAAAAAGGTAATTCTCTTACATAATATTTTAACGAAAAAGGCTGTAACGGAGTTTGTTAAGTGTATTGAATTACAAGTATAAAAAATAAACAGTAAAAGTATAGCAAAAATATAAATGGATAAATAAATAACTAAATAGAACAAGTAGAAATATTTAAAAAGTATTAAAAGTCCCCCCAAAAATATTTATAATACATTAATATCTAGCTAAAATGAATAAAAATATGAATACAATTTTTTTTAGAAATTAAAACTTTATATATATATATATATATATATATATATATATATATATATATATATATATATATATATATATATATATATATATATCATGCTAAAATAGAAAATAATTTGTAAAAAATTATAAAAAATGTTTGTTAAACTAATCACATTTTATTAAACTAGATTTTATTAAACTATTAAACTAAAAATGTTAAAATAGAACAAAAAAACACATACATTTTTATATAACTAATAAACTTTTGAAACTAATAAAAGGTTATTACAATAAATTTTATTAAACTTTATTAAACTAAAAATAAATTAATATAAATAATCATAAACATGTTAAAATAGAAAATAATTTAAAAATACATACCATTTTTTATTAAACTAATAAACTTTTACAATGAATAAAACTTTATTAAACTAAATTTTATTAAACTATTTAAAAAATAAATTAATATAAAAAAAATCATAAATATGTTCAAATAGAAAATCATTTTTAAAAAATATATACATTTTTATTAAACTAATAAACTATAAAACTAATCAAATTTTATTAAACAAAATTTTAAAGAAACTTTATTAAACTAAAATAAATTATTATAAATAATCATAAATATGTTAAAATATTTTAAAATATATATATTTTTAAAATAATTAGTAAAATACCAAAGTTAAAAATTGACCAGACAACTTAATTCTGACATTTAGCCAATCAATCTTAATTTTAACAATTATTTTCATACCACTATAGGTGTAAACATAATTCTACTTTTCTAATCATCCTTTAATGAGGATAAAAAAAGAAAACCCATCTGCCATATGCCAGGTACACCAAATAAAGAGTAAACCCATTTGAGGAACTTTTCTACGTCTCTTTTGTTCTTTGTATAGGTATGTTTAATGTCTCCAGCTGCCTTGACACACACACTGACTTACATCATCTGAGACAACTATGCCTCCTGTGGTGTTTTGGATATCCTCGGCTGAACCCCCCGCCTCCCCCATCACATCATAGTGGAGATCACAAGGCACAAACCACACCGAGAAGATCCCAAAGTGGGCTAGGGGCGATATACGGCAGGAGGGAGGGGGGGGGCAACTTTGGGGGGTCTTCGCTAAGTTTGACTATGATGTACTTCCTGTGTGGCTGTCAGCCTGTGGCGTATCCTTCATCTTCCCTCAGCGCTGCCCTCTCGCTGACCCCCCCTCCACCAACACAACACCCCCACAAAAAAAGTGTGTTCCTCTTGTCTGCTCTGCCGCGACCCCTCGGTCCCCGTGGGCCAGCAGCAGCCTCTTTCTTTCCCTCTCTCATCCTCTCCACCTCTTTCCAGGGAGAACAATCCCTGCCCACAGGCTTCGCAATTGGGGATGTACTGTACCACTGTAAATCTGACTACAATTCTAGCAACAATGGCTCCGTTTTCAACGCCTGGATTAAAGCGGGGGAAGAAAAACTCCAGTGTTTTCATGCTGCAAAAGGAGCAGTGGACTAAAGCCTTGGCGTAATTGGAAAGTCCAGAGCGATTAGGCTTTAAGTATCATTAGACGGAGGAAGGCCACGGAGTGGAAAAGGGTTCACTCTGGGACAGCCGACCCACTGACCACGGTGGGAAGTAGGCCACATAAGCAGCCTGGAGCACAGGCTGTGTGACACACTAACCTGGGCTGCTCTTTCATGTGTGCCCCAAACAGTCCGGTGGCCAAACAACAAACATTTAATAGTCTACACAGCAGGGTTTGCAACAGACTTTAACAATGTGCTTCAAATAACAATCCAGTTCCTTAATTCAAACATTTAGCAGAAATGTAACGTTAAAGGGATAGTTCACTCGAAATTAAAGTTATTCTTCCTCATGTAGTTTTAAACCTTTTTGATAAAAGAAGATGTTTTGAAAAATGCTGGTTGATGGAATTCATTGACTTTCATAGTTCACAATTATTCAAAATAACTGTGTGTGTGTGTGTGTGTGTGTGTGTGTGTTCAACAGAACAAAACATACTCAGGATTTGAACAAGTGAAGGAAGAGTAACCAATATAATTTTTTGGGTGTACTATCCCTTCTTTAAGAAAGAAAAATAAATAGGTAGAGTTTGGGGGGGGGGGGTGACGCAATGGCGCAGTAGGTAGTGCTGTCACCTCACAGCAAGAAGGTCACTAGTTCGAGCCTTGGCTGGGTCAGTTGGCATTTCTGTGTGGAGTTTGCATGTTCTCCCTGCGTTCGTGTGGGTTTGCTCTGGGTGCTCCGGTTTCCCCCACAGTCCAAAGACATGCGGTATAGGTAAATTGGGTAAGCTAAATTGTCCGTAGTGTATGAGAGTGAATGAGTGTGTATGGATGTTTCCCAGAGATGGGTTGTAGCTGGAAGAGCATCCGCTACGTAACACATTTGCTAGATAAGTTGGTGGTTCATTCCACTGTGGCGACCACGGATTAATAAAGGGACTAAGCCGAAAAGAACATATTCATATATAACAGCCAAACATTCAATATTGCGCCAAACCACACACCACAGACCAGCTGATTTGTGGAGAGGAGACAAAGTGATGAAGCCAATTATGAGGCCATGATGGACTGAGGCCAGTGGGCAAATTTGGCCAGAATATTGGGTTCCTACTCTTTTTTCGAAAGACATCCTGGGATTTTTAATGACCAGTGGGCAAATTTGGCCAAGATGCCAAATTCCTACTCTTTTTCGAAGGACATCCTGGGATTTTTAACAACCACAGAGAGTCAGGACCTTGGTTTAATGCCGTATAGAGTCCCCATCACTATACTGGGGCATTAGAACCCACAAAGACTGCAGGTTGAGCACCCCCTGCTGGTCTCACTAACACCACTTCCAGCAGCAACCTAGCTTTCCCATGTGGCCTCCCATCCTGTTACTGACCAGGCGCAGCCCTGCTTAGCGTCACCATGTAAGCATTGCAGATAGCTAGCTCTTCTACTTTAAACAAAAATAAATAGACAAATAGACGAAACGATGAAATACTGATAGCTAGATCTATCACATGCTTCAAATGCAGAATGGTAGACGAATTCAACATCAAAATGAAAGTGTTAGAACAAGATAAGGACAGAAGAAATGCTGGAATGGCAGATGAAATGCTAGATAGCATGATTGAGTGAGAGACAGATCAAATGTTAGAACTATATATTATTAAAATTAGTTTATTTTGTCAGAACGTTTTTAATTTTTATATCTTAAGTATACAGGATTGGTCTGTCACTAGAGACAAAAATTGGGCATTTTTGGAGACACCACAAAAATAGGAGATAACTATAAATCACGAGCAATATCTTTGTTTATGATATTAGCAAAGAAAATTACTTTACAAAATTGGAAGTCAGATCTCATCCTGTCTTTGAAACCTGGATTCACAACCTGTCGAGTTGTGGAGCCTACACATTTCTCTGTAAATTTATTTTTATACATTTAATTCATTCATTAATTTTCTTGTCAGCTTAGTCCCTTTATTAATCCGGGGTCGCCACAGTGGAATGAACCGCCAACTTATCCAGCAAGTTTTTACGTAGCGGATGCCCTTCCAGCCGCAACCCATCTCTGGGAAACATCCACACATTCACACACACTCATACACTACGGACAATTTAGCCTACCCAATTCACCTGTACCGCATGTCTTTGGACTGTGGGGGAAACCGGAGCACCCGGAGGAAACCCACGCGAAGGCAGGTAGAACATGCAAACTCCACACAGAAACGTCAATTGAGCTGAGGTTCGAACCAGCGACCCAGCAACTTTCTTGCTGTGAGGCGACAGCACTACCTACTGCGCCACTGCCTCGCCCCATACATTTAATAATAAAAAAAATAATAATAATAATAATTCTCATGCTTTCTGGAGGATATTGTATTAAATTGTGTCCGACTGTTTGTGTATTGTGAAAAGGCCTTTGTACCCTTTTTATCTGTTTAAGTTACTGTTAATTTTCTTTTTAAAAACAATATATTTTTAAAAATAAAATAAAATGAGTGATAGAATTATAAAAACAAAACATATATAATAAAACCACAGAAAGAATGAACAACCGAATGAACAAACTAATTTGACTAACTGATTGATTGACAGACACTGACAAATCAACTGAACGCTAGCTGGAACACAGATATCAGGGTGGACAAAATGATACAAAATGCTAATTGACTTCTGTCTTTCGAGACAATCAACTTCTTGCTGATACTTTACAAATCAATACACTAATTGATTTCTAAAAAAGTTTTTAAAACTCTGCATATTTGCACAAACACCAAACAAACTATTGCGTGTGTGTGTGTGTGTGTGCACTTGTGTGTGTATGTGGGAAAGTCGTCTGATAAAGTCAGGGGTAGTGACTGTTTAACAAAAAGAATTTCTCAGATCTTGTTAGGCTGAGGTTGTTCAGGTGTCTGGGGTCGAACTGAAGGGTCTGTGGGCGACTGAAAGAGCTCTGTAATTACAGGCCAGCATGTCTCGCCGTAGCCAAAGAATGGAGCCCGAAAGTGGCCGCTGTGCAGCTTTTTGCAGAGCACTTGTGCTTGCGACTCGGACCCAATTGTGCTGCTGGGAAAAGTGCACAAAGGAAACAGGAGGAGTCCACTTAATCCTGACGGGGCGCAGTCAGTCAGAGTCACCGTGGCCCACGCACTTTTCATTTATCTATTTTAGGGATTCTTCCAAAACTGCTCTTGTCTAATCTTGATTTCTTTGTCTCTTTAATTCTCTCATAGAAAAAACAAAAGGCTTTTTCTATAGGTTTGCAAATAATGTCAAACTCTGAACCCCACTCCAACCTGGACTAATCCAAAATCCAACCAAAAAAAAGGGGAAAAAAATAAATAAATTATATATATATATATATATATATATATATATATATATATATATATATATATATATATGTGTGTGTGTGTGTGTGTGTATATACACTTTTTTACATGAACTATATTCAATGCCAATTTTAAGTACAATTTATTACATTCAAAGCTAATTTAAATTGTATTCAAAATTAAAGACAGACAGAACAACAGATAAACAGACTGACATATATAATGAGGATATATAAATTAATGGATGGATGGGTGGACAGATCGATGAGTAGATGGATGAAAGACTGAGTGAATAAAAGGATGATAAAAAAGACGGACTTTAGGGTAAACGGGTGGATGGGTAAATGGATGGATGGAAGGGTGGATGGATGGATGGATGGATGGATGGGCAAATGGATGAATGGATGGATTGGTAAACACATGAGTGGGTAAATGGATGCATGGGTAAACGGGTGGATGGGTAAACAGAGAGAGGGATGGATGGATGAATGGGTGGATGGATAGGTAAAGGAATAGATGGATGGGCAAACGGATGGATGGATGGATAGGCAAAAAGAATGGATAAATAGATTAGCAAACGGATGGATGGGCAAATGGATGGATGGCTAAAATGGGTGAATGAGCAAACGAATGGATGGAAGGATGGATGGATGGATGGATGGGCTAATGATTGGATGGGTAAATGGATGGGTGGGTAAATGGATGGATGGCTAAACGGGTGGATGGGTAAAAGGATTGGTGGATGGGTAAAAGGATGGATGGATGGGTAAACAGATGGATGGATGGATGAATTGGTAAACGGATGGATGGATGGATGAAAGAGTGATAGAATGATAACAGACAGACAGACAGAGATGATGGATGGATGGATGGATGGATGGATGGATGGATGGATGGATGGATGGATGGATGGATGGATGGATGGATGGATGGATGGATGGATGGATGGATGGATGGATGGATGGATGGATGGATGGATGGATGGATAGATAGATAGATAGATAGATAGATAGATAGATAGATAGATAGATAGATAGATAGATAGATAGATAGATAGATAGATAGATAGATAGATAGATAGATAGATAGATAGATGAAAAGATAGTTAGACCAAAGTACTAAACCTTGTCTTCCCTACACTAACTTGGACTATTCCAGAAATATCTCCTAAAAAAACTTGGTATAAATGTATTTTTGAACCAAGTGAAAAAAAAAGATCTGCTCAGATCAGGGATGAACCGCTAAAATAATTTTTTTTTTAATAACAAACCCCTTCAAAAAAACGCTGCATTCTTTCTGTCTGACAGAAAAGGGCCCGGCAGGCCTTCTGACTGCTTAAAGCTTGGAGTTGTTATCCTAGCAACTGGAGATAAAATGGTCTCCCGGAGTCCGTGGGAGACTGACTGTGCGAAAGAGCAGATCCCTTAAGCATTTCCTGGTGCAGAGGTCCTCAGCTCCTGACGCTATGGCCCCGGGCTCAGTGCACATAAAGCCTCCTTATTGCTGCAGTCGAGGCGGTGAATACGACCACAGTGATGCAGGGAGGTCAGGGGCACACCTCAAAGGATACGGCTTGCATTTATTTCTTTCCTTCTTATCCTCGTTTTTACACAACACCCTGATCCTACTGAAAGTTCTTAAATTGCTATACCTCCATTTTCAGCTGTTATTTATTAAAAAAAGCGATATTCGTGCACTAGAGAAAGGGAGAACGCCGTGCACTTGTTGAGCAGGGTGATCTGAAAGATTCATGAGTTGTAATGCAAGCTTAACCTGGCCTCCTCTCGCAGATCTGTGCTCCCTGCCACCCACCTGCGCTCCGTGACGGGGCACAGAGGCACGCACACATGCACACACACTGCCTAGGCCCTTTGTGCTGGCTTCTGTTTAATTACACATCCCATAGCTTTGCTGGCCGCGCGTTACAGCGCTTCGAGCCTGACTAAGACTCTCCGTGCACTGACTAAGGCTTGAGAAGCAGAGACTGTATAGCAGTCTATCCGCAGGTGAAGGTGGTACCGCAAAGCCTCCTCAATAATAGAAGGCGTGTGACAGTATCATTTATGAGACGCAGAGGGACGCTGTCATTTCAAAGCAATGCGCAGCAGTATTATTTACAGACGCAGCGACTGTGTGAGGTCATCACAGCGGGGCGGCAGTGAAGGGCAGCAACATTCAGGTTCAGTGCGAAGAGAACTCAGCTGCACTGAGAATGCTCACTTCACACAGCCATTCGAATATAGGTTTAATTCATATGTTTTGGAAATTGTTGAACACTTCTCTGATCAAAACATTGTATAAAATACCTAAAAGGGATCGTTCCCCAGAAAAAAAAGATTAATTCTGTCATCATTTACAAATAAAATGCTATTTGACTTTCTTTAATCTGTTAATGAAGATATTTTATGTGGCACCCATTGACTTCCATGTGATTTATTTCCTACTATGGAAATCGATGTGTTCGAGCAACCAGCATTCTACAAATAAATAATATATTTTGTGTTTAAACTCTTACTGTAGGTTTAAAATCACATAAGAAAAAAAAAATAGTGAGGTAATTTTCATTTCTGGGTGAACTATCCCTTTAAAGCTTGATTGTTTACAGGCCCTGTAGGTGGTACAATACCACCAAATGATAGATAAAAAGAAAAAGATATAGATTGACACAATCTCACTGTAAAAATATCCGTTAATTAAGAGGTTTGTGATTCAGGCTTTCTGATTTCAGTTTATTTACTATTATGGCAATGTTTCTCAACCACGTTCCTCGAGGACCACCAGCACTGCATGTTTCCTTTGTCCGTCACACCCATTACAGGCCTTTTAGTCTCTGCTAATGAGCTGATGATCTGAATCAGGTGTGTTTAGTTAATCGCCCACTACTCAGTTGAATTTAGACGTACTACTCAGCCGTTAGAAAAGTATGTTCTATTGACCTTAATCTTCAATGCCGAAGTGTTCTTGATTTTGCAATTGTTTTAGAACGTTCAATTCAGTTTCCTATGGGAGAAATGACTTAAGAAAATTATCAAACTATTTGCTCTACAAACAAGTGTTTGCATGATTATACAAAGTAGAATAATATAAGAAGAAAATGTCAGTTTGCAACATCAAGCAGCAGAACAAGCTGTTTTTAACGTCTAAAAATGAATGGGAGTAAATGAGACTGGAAGTTTCGAGCCAAAAAGTTTCAAATGGCTGCACCCACTCGTAAATGAAGAATAAGGTGAATACGGTATGAATGTAAGTAGGATGAAAGGAACTCGGACGTACTACATCCGCCCTTTTTGTCATGATCATGTGACCTACCCGTGTCAGTTGCGTCACTTCACTCTCATTCATGAATTCTCTCGCAGGGCATCATGGGATAGTGTAGCATCCATCCAATGCACAGAATCTCATTTAGGTCAGCCGGGCACTTGCATACTGATTTTAGAATTCTATGAATTTACAAATACTATTCATCTCGCATACTGTTTTTAGCGTACTATATAGTATGGAAGAATGCGATTTCAGATGCAGAAATGGAAAATGTGCAGAGCTGGTGCATCTTCGAGAACGTGGTTAAGAAACACTGTATTATGGGACCTTGATCACCGCTCTGTTGCTTTTTGCTGTTAAAAATTGAACTCAGCAGATTAAAGTGACATTTATTAGACATTTTAGTAGTTTAAAACAATATATTGAATAAAAAATATACATTTGTATAGATAATTAAGAAACAAATATTGGCAGTTTAATACAAGGTTTTAGACCATAATTTACAACACCAATACAGATAATATATTATTAAACTATTAAAAATGTAAATAAGAGTCACTTTTTTAATAATGCAATTTAATCAAATTTTTGAATATTTTTACAGTGCAGAACAAAAGAACTGAAAGAATAAGACAAGGAGACAGACTAAGATAGAGAAACAAAAAGACTGTTAAATAGATTCGATAGACGGATACAATGACAGAACAGTAACGACGGACAGACAGGCAGACGGATAATGACAGAACAATATAAGTGCAGACAGATAGATAGTCTCATGTAGAATAACAGAACAAGAGATAGATTCAAAGATATAATGACACAGAATGTCCTCCATACAGGCGATATGACAAAATAGTAGCAGATAAAATGACAGATCGGACAGAAGAAAGATTGATACACGAAACAGACAGAGTACGAAAGGATAAAATGACAAACAACAGACAGATAGAAGAATAAATGAGAGAGCAGAAAGACAGAAGTAAGGATCGTCCGGCACAGACAGATTGTGTGTGGCAGTTAAAAGGAGTGAAGGCCAGCTAGCAGCCCATCTGTGGGCAGAATCAAACCCTGTGATCAAGCAGGTTCTGTGACAACAGCAGCAGCAGGTGGGATGCCACTGATCTCTACGCCACACATCACAGGTCTGCTCTCTCTGAAAATCCCCACCATGCAGACACTCGCATAGCGGATTTATCACCCCGCCTGATACATGCATCCAGGGTGGCTTTACAGTGCTCCATCCAAAAACATGGACGGAAATAGTGAGCGCAACACAGCTGGACAGGGTTGTAGGTTTTTCACTGGTCGCTGATGCCTTTGTTTTTCATTTCAGTTGCATTTTTTTTAATTGTTTACTCCAGGGCTTTGCTCCTCGTCATTTGTTTGAACGGATGTTGTGATTACGACAAATAAAAAAAAAGAGGGCCTTCTGTGGAAGCGCCGCATCTCAGCCCGCAATATGTGCACAGCATCTGTTGATGTTTAATGTCACCCAGCAGACGCTGGCAGACTTGCGCTGATCTTTCCTCTCTCTCTCTCTCTGGATGAGGGTCCGGGCGAGAAGCCCTGCTGCCCCTCTCTCTCTACCCCACGTCTCTCTGGATGCGGGAGGCAGAGGGCACTGGAGCAGAATGCGTCCTAATTAAAGAACCCAGATGAGGAGCTCCAACTGTACCATCCTCTGGCTCCAAACGCTCTTAAATATTTATCAGCTTACCGGGTGGATCAGCTACACCCCTCCACCAGCCGACCCGCCAGCATGCTGATCCCCAGGCCAATGATAACAAACTATCAAATCAATCGGCTTTGCATTTTTTTTTATAAACACACACTAGTCTCACTTCCTGTCCGCAGAGGTCCCGGCTATGAGCTTAAGGTTACAGCACAGACCGGACGGCCACTAATCACAGCTGCAAGAGGAGCAGTGCTGAGGAAGACAGCAGGGTTTTAATATTGGCCGGCCAGCTGTTGCCGTGCATGCCGTTCACACATGCGGCTCCAGAACCCTACCTGTTCCTGGAGGACACACACTCACACTAGAAAATATTAGAATACAAGTCCAATGTCACAGTCACCTCAGGACTGATGCAAGCAAATAGTAAACAACTCGAAAAATAAATAAATAAATGAATTTTTGTTGTTGTTGCTGTTATTATTGTTATTATTATTATTATTATTATCATTAATGTTGTTGTCATTATTATTATTATTATTATTATTATTATTATAACTATTATAACAATAATCGATTATATTTTACCAATTGAAATCTAAATAAAAAAGACAAAATTCATATTAAATATAAACTACTAAATTATACCATAAATAATTGAGCATTAAAATGTGAAAAAATATTAATTCAACTATAAAAGAGAAACAAATACAGAATGGTTACATTGAATCCAATAAATAAGTTTATATTTGCATAGCCAAAACATGTAAAAGTCTAAAAAAAAAAAAGGAATAATATAAATAAGAATAAAATATTAATAAAAGAATAAAAATAAACTTTTATTATAGGAATAAAACCTTGTTTTGCCAATTCAAAGACAAATAAAAATCATCTAAACAAATAATAAATATAAAATACTATACATTATTAAAATTTTATGACTTTAAAATAAATTATATGTAAACAGTTCAAAGTTTATTGAAAGGATAGTAATAAAAATGCAAGATAACTTAAATACAACAAGTACATTTAAATATAAAAAAATAAATCACAGTCCCATAAAAAATTATAATTAACAAAAAAGTAATTAAAATTAACTAGATTTTTAAGCACGAACAAAACAATACACAAATCAATAATAAGATAAATTATATAGCTACAAATAAGTAAAACAAAACAAATAAATATATACATGTTTCTATAGTCTTAGTAAACAATACAATATAAGCTCTTATATTTTGGCAATTTAAACTAGTTTATTTTACTTATTTTAACAACTTATTTTTTTATAAATAAATAAACAAATAAATAACATTATTATAATAAAATAATAATATTAATAAATAATAATAATAATAGTAATAAAAATAATAATAATAATAATAATAATAATAATAAATAATAATAGTAATAATAATAAATAATGATAATAATAATAATAATAATAATAATAATAATAATAATAATAATAAATAATAATAGTAATAATAATAATAATAATAATACTAATAATAATAATAATAATACAGTCTTACATAACCAGACAGCAGACAAACAAACAACAACCACAACTACAAATTAGAACTAAACTAAAATGAGGACGGAACCACATGACAGTAACTACATGTCAACAATCATGCTGAACTTTAGCTCTGCGTCGAGCACTGTTTGTTAGCATATAAAGTCAATAGGGAGTCACGCCAGGGCACAGGGTCGACCCCGCGCCTCGTCTGGGCTCCCATGAGCTACTGTGACCGCCGTCTACTGTTACCAGGCAACCCTTCTGTTGATCCCGCTTTTATGTTTCCACCCCCCACCTCGGGCAGGCATTCTTAAAGTGCTTAGGATTTACAGTGAGCGATGGGTGTCTGAGTGTGTGTCTAAAGTGCATCATCTTGACTCCAAATGGCCTGGAAACACGCTCAGAGGACTTCTCCTTTCCTAATTGCCAGTGGAACCACGTTCAGCCATTGAACGGCTAACATCCTAATAGGGACAGGTCATGGGGCCATTTGACTAGTCACTAACTAGTCAATAATCTGGTTTATGCAGATTGAGATTTAGCCTTTTAATTAGTGTTCTGAGATTTAGCTGTCTCCCTGAGAAGTTAAAGAATCGTACAACAGAAAAGCAAAAAATCATGAAACCTTGTTTTTTTCTCTCCTCGAAATCCATTCAATAACAGCTTGCTGTACGCAAAACTAAACTTGACTTCATTTAGTGTTTCCAGGAGTAGTTTTGGAGTGGATCTTGATGTTTTTATTAATTGTTTTAAGAGAAATCTTATATAAACGAGCAAAAATATGTTGGATAGGAATTAGTTGAACTAAAAACCGGCATTTATTGTAAGGAATAGTAGGCTGTGAGGTATACGACGTGTGATGCATGATGTAAGACACCTTACCATGCAGTTTACTTTCCACAGAAAACAGCAACAAACAACAAAACTAGTTGGTTTGGTGTTACTTCATATATTGGTTTACGGTATATTACTCTTAAAACGTAACAGTCCTGTGTTCAATTCCGTCAAAATACCTCCAACTTTAATTATATTTTGTAACTAGATGGCAAATAGATACAATTATATGATATGTATACGTTTTCCGCCTCACCTGATGTATATCACCGCATTACCTTCTTCTTCTGTGTCTTCTTGGCTCAGTACCATGTGTTTGATAAACAGTACTGGCAATGCGTGAACGACTACTCTCCGCCACACACCATACTGATATAGTGCAATCTATTTTCTCCAACAAGTAATCCAAACCACATTTTGTCCAGATATTAGTCGGAAATTCACAAAGAAAATGTGAAGCACTGTAGCCTTTTAGTTCTGGTAAATCGTTGATCTTCATTCGAAAACACTATATTTAAGCCTTATGCAGCTAAAATTAAATACGTCATCATTGCCAAGTTAAGTAAATAAAAGGATTATTTTAATAATTTCGCTGTTACTACTGTATGAAACTTAGTTATTCTTATTCCTTTAGTACGATAAGCAGTCTTATGTTTGTATGATATATTATTGCTTGTTTTTTTTTTAAACACAATGTATGTCAGTCAAACATTTAGAGTGTTACCAAAGTCAGTGATTTGAGTTATATTTTGAAATCAAGACATTTAATCTGCTTCAAAAACACATTTATCTGCTTTACATGATATTTGACAACACCCTTGCTTGCTTATTGATTTGTTTGATGACAAATGCGCTTTTGGAAGCTTCAAAATAAAAGTCACTATCCAACACTGTTAAACAGCATGAAAGAGCCAGGATAACATTGTAGTCTGCTCCAAGAAAGTCATACACACCGAGAATGGCTTGAGGGTTAGAAAATTATGGGGCAATTTTCATTTTTGGGTGAACTATTCCTTTAACTTATCTTTGTTCCTAAACATTTAAACTGTTCGTCATGTTTGCAGAATGGTTTTCAACACAATTATAAACGCAAAACAGTGACTTGCATAAAATCTGCCTCAAATGCATCCAATTAGGGTTAGTTGAGCCATGATCAGACTATACATTCTTCCCAAACATTTACTGTGTATGAGGAGGTTGCTTTGAAATGACCGAAACACTGATATTTCCAACAAAAATTCGGTCTTCTAGATTTGATTAAATGTTTATAAAAGTATTTTTTTCTTGTGGTTTGACATATGGTATTCAACACAATTCTAAACGCAAGACTGTGACTTGCACAAATCCTGTCTAAGATGCATCCAATTAGGGTTAGTGGAATCTTGGTCAGACTAATCTTACCAAACATTTACTGTGTATGCAGAGGCTGTTTTAAAATGACCATATTCAACCAAAATTCAGTATTTTCGATTCGACTAAATGTTTATTTGGCTTAATAAAAATAGTTTTTAGTTGCGCAATGGCATTTCTACGCATAATAGCACGTCTTGTGTAAACCCCCTCCAAAAATGCATTTGACATGGTGAATCCAAAACCAAACTGGAATTGACTAGACGTTCTTCCGAAACATTTAGTCTTTGCGATGGTTGTTTTGGAGTGCGCAATGATATTTCAGCAAAGACTTAAATTAATCCCAGCTTAAAAGAATTAGCTGGAAACGTGGGATGCGTAGAAAAACGTATACACGCATGGAAAAGGCAACATGTGGCTGGGGTAAAAACCAGTCGAAAAGTCAGCTCCCAGAAGCCCATGTCCATTGCGAAAAGAATTGGGCGTCTTCCAGGAGTGCATCTGCTCTACCCAATTTTCCCCTATTGAAGGTTCGACGCATATGAGACCCAACGAGAAACAATGAACAAGGAAGACACATGGGGAGAAAGAAAGAGAAGGATGGGAAAAAGCTTTCCTGGTGGGGCAGGCTAAACTGGTCTGGCTCTCATCAGAGACTTATCCCCTCTTAGGGTGAAGGAGTGCAGGGAAGGAAAAGGAGGGGTGTGAGACAAAGGGGGAAGAGGGTTGGGGGATTTGTCACGTATGCCTCTAAAGTTTCACAGCCCTGCAGGACTCTTCACCAGAACGTCTACTACTTCACACGGCTCTTTTATAGGAATCACTTGCTGATACGAGCAGAACGAGTCTCGGAAGAACCAACGCAAGTCAATAAAACAGCACTATAGACGTTACAGCCGAAAAAACGAGCACTGCATATGGTTTGCTTTTTTTAATGTGAGGCTCAAGCTAGCACCTTCATGACTGATTACTGATAAACAAAGCAGAAATACGCTCTAATAAATAGCTGTGATGCTTATTATGGCTATAGAACAGGCTCAGCTGCGTGGAGATACAGTTTAATGACCTGGCAATGCCAGAAGGCTCAGGACAGAAACACAGAGATAACACTATGATGCAGATGGGTTAACTTGGCATGGAGCGCCACAAGAACAAAAGTAGCTTGAGCCCCAAGGCAGAGAAAAATGTAACACATGATGGGTATTTCTTGCACCTCATGGAAAGCGTAGAAATGGTGGACCGGCAGCCAAGAAATGAATTCACGGCTATGTTTTTTTTTTTTTTTTTTTTTTAAAGGATATTAAATTAAGATTTATTTTGTTTTGTTTTTAATATGTTTCATCAGTATTTTAAGCTATGCTGTGCAAATGATTTCTTTTCCTTTTGTCCCATTTGCTTATTAGTTTAAAATAGAAAAAAATATAATGCTGTTTCCAATAAAAAATTTTAACCTCAATGGTATTTACGTTTGTTTTTATTGAAATTTTTCATTTTTAATAATTATCTTTAAACCATTTAAAGTATTTTCCCAATTAGCCCAAAATAAATATGTATTTTAAATTAAACACATATAAACATACAGTCTCTAACATTGTAAATATGAATAGAGTTTCATCTTGGTTTTCAAAATAAAGTACTAACAACCATATGTATCAGAAATGTCCTTGCTAATATTGCCATCTGCATCATATATGTCAGGACGGAGATTATATGTCCTCTAATAGGCATTTACAGCATTTCCCTTGTAATAAGGTAAAAAATCTAGTTACAATCGAAACCTCATTGCTAACAGATGTTCAAATAAACCGTTATAATCTTTCTCTCTCGCTCCCGGATTAAACCGTGAGAATCAAGCTCCATATTTATTTGCGCGCCGAGTCGCAATGGTTCTAATTCCAATCAATTTCAACAAATCAAAAGCTAATCCTTTGAATCCGAACTAAAGCCCGGACTTCAAGAGCCCACCGTCAGCATGTTTTATAGATTTAATCCTGATACAGATTGAGAAACATGTAGCATGTAGATCGAGCACTCAAAGTCATGGGAAAGCCTACAGCTGAGATGCATGTGTTATGGCTGTGGTCCGTCCCAGCAACTGCAGGTGAGATACATGCACGGATGCTGTCAGGACAGGGATGGGAATCCAATGCCAGCTGATCAATCGCACACAAATGTGCCGCTGCGACTTCAACCCAAACCCTTTTAGCTCCGCCATATCTTGAGAACGAGAAACCCTGGAATTCCCCAGCCATCATTTGCTATTGAAAAATGGTAAGCCCAACACAATACGACGCGGCAACGTCAACAAACAAAAACAAAAGGCTGCAGACTCTATCAACCCCCCCTCATTCAGCATCAATAATACATTGCAGACTGGGAAGGGGGGTGGAGAGAAGCCATGCCGATGCCAACAGGCCATGGTACCGCACTGTTATCAGGCTTTCCCAAGCAAACCCCTACTTAAATTCCCCTCTAATTCCCCTGCACACGGCCCGCTTTCCAGATGGGCCCTGAGCCTCATGGCCTGCCAGCAACAGCTTGCGCCGTGTTTGTTGAAAACAAAGATGACGGATTAAATATCATGTGCTGCGCAGGGGGATGGAGGGGGGAAAAGGAGATAATTCCGTGTTTCCCGAGCAAATAAGGTGAGAGCTGAGAGGATACAGACCTCTGTATAGTGCAAATATCGAGCGGGACAACAGCAGCGTCTTCTCAAACACAGTCCTTTACTCCAGAGAGGTGTCTCTCTCTCTTTCTCTCCTTCGTTCTCACCATTGTTTGTTGCGGATCTGTCCTCTGTGACATCCCCAGTGCGCTCAACTGCTGCACTCGGTTTAATTATGGAGTTTAATCTAATGACATCGCACTGACTCAAATAATGTCCTCATGTTTCACTTTATGGGCTTTCCAATGCAAACACTTTTACTTTTAGGCAACTGTGAATTGCAAGCAGCATGGGTACACTGGGAGGCAACTAGTGAACAGGTTTATGACAAGTTCCTGTAGTTGAAATATCTGACCACCAACACCTCAAAATAAGGTGGAAACCAAGCCCTGAGTGAACAATACCAACAACAATAATAAAATAATTATGTTTTAGATTCATAATAATTTTTTTTTTATATACAATTACTGACGTTTCTTTTTGTCAATCATAATTCGTTTACATAAAAAACAGACCTAAATAAATAAATTATAACTGACACACAGAGCCAGCACTACATTGATTTATCTCATAAATATAATTAGATTAAGCCAATCCATTTGCGGACCACTTGAAATCCTTTACTGATCCATCAGATCAGATGTTTAAAGTTTGATTCTGGCTCTCGGCCCCTCTGTCTTTAATTTCCAATCACTCTCCACTGTCTCTGTATAAAAGCAAAGACAGAGCCACTGCTATTCAACAAAGCAAAGGCAGGTCAAATTGAAAAAAACTATCAATTAACTTTCAAATGGATGAAACAATCAAGCGTTTGTGTGCATTCTTTAACACTCCAGGGTGAACCGGTCATCCTGGTGCCACGTCCATCTCACCAGCCGTGCATAAATAGAGTCAAGTCTCAGACCGGACCCCTAAGAGGGGGGGGGGGGGGGGGCGCATTTGCCTCGGATATTCCCAGTTGAGCTGACAGATATTTACAGTACAATCCTCTCTCGCTAGGACGACCGTCCCGAATCATATAGCCGTAAACAGATCAATGACTCATGCTGTTCTGATAACTGAATACATGAATTCACATTACACAAAGACTCAGTCATTCCATTGACTGCTTTGAACAGACCCCACATATCCCGTTAATCCGACAAGAAAGTCCCGTATCGAGGCCTGGCACAGTGGAAGCCATCAAGCTAATGTATCTTATCTTGAAAAGAAAGAGAAACATGGGGGGAAAAAAGTGAATTTAAGACATGTAAAGCGAATCCTTGAAGCCGACTGTGCTTTATTTCCGTGTGAAGTTGGGACTGAATGAAGTGCCATTGTGAAACACATCACAACACAGAGCATTTCAATGCTGCTTGTGTTGAGGTTTGATTAGCGCCACAAAAAGGAAGCTGCTGGACCCTAGAAAGGCTTTCGGAAGTTTACGTAAGCTAGCCATGAAAGACGCCGTTTAATTGGTCTTACTGCACCTAAAGCGTCTTCTCCTGCGACTCCTGCTTGAAGGCGACACCGCGGACTGCTTAGCTCAGCTTCTAGCATGCAGCACCTCTAGGTGTCATGAAAGCAAGCTGAGAAATCAAAGCTATCTCTCCATGGACGCAAACAAACATCGGGCCAGCTGAATTAGGGTTGTCTGGCTTGGCCACGCGGACTCATTGTCTTTGTCCTGTGGACTTCTGCAGCCTAAGACATTAAAACTAGAGGCCTATCATTTGATCCCCAAACAGAAACTCGTTCCTTCTCCAAACGGCCCACTGCTGAATCACTGTGGCCGTGTCAGAAGCTGAAAAGGGGGAGGCAGGGAACTGAGCACTTGTCTTCATGTGTTTTGTGGTAACACCAAGAAGCACAGCGGTCCTCGTGCAGAAGGCCTGCGAAAATATACAGGCCTGACCAGAACACTCCCCTCTCATTTCCCTTTCATTTCCAAAACCTCAAGCACCACCAGTCTTTGTGCAACACTCGTAAAGAGAGGCCGGAGGAACAAATGTATCTGCTCCTCGTTTCTGGGGTATAAATATTACTGTGGCATTCGCCCTGGGATAACCGCAGGAGGGGGAAAAAAAGAGAGCGCAAAATTTCAATGCAACAGAAGACAAACGCGGCAGTTGTTTTGTCTAGTGGATTTGAGCGATGCTCTCAGCTTTTTGATTGATGAAATATGCATGCACGCATGGTTGAATGTGACCTCAAGCGCTCTGAGGCCTACGCATCGAGAGATGGCATCCAAAAACAAGTCTGCACATCTCGATGCTTTGGAGTAAATTTGAGGTTTATCCGAGTTTAAAGACTGAGGAGCCAGCAGCACTGTGGTCCTGTCGCATCATTATGGGATATGACAGATCGCCAGCAACGAAGGGCTACGCATATGGTTCATATCACAAGATCGCTCAGACTTCTTATGCATTCCATACTTATCACAGCCAAAGCGGCATTTGGTACTAAGTAGATGGAACAGCGTGGTTTTTCTTGTTAGTCTTTTCACGCGTTTCACACCCAAGACAAGTTTAAATTTAGAAGAGTGAACGTGACAATAAGGATTCTTATGGCTTGCAAACTTCAACATTTGGACGCAAATTGTTCTTGGCAACTTTGAAAAATTAGCAGCTAGCATAAATCTGGACAAAATGACAATTCAAGAGTTCACACTTAGCTGATGATTGATTATAAAGCAAGTTTGGCATGCTGTCCTGGGAGAGAGCCCTGAGCCCAGGGCTCTCTCCCGTTTGCAGGGCTTGAGAGGAGTTTGAGCTCAGGTAGGTATCGAGAGCGGATGACAGATTATAATTATTATGGAGAGATATACTGCTGGTTAAGAACTCAACTATAGTGCTAATTTGGATTGATTAATTCACTTATGACATGTTTTTGGACAGTGGGAGGAAACCAGACAATCTGGGTGAAACCCATGCGAGCACGGGAAGAACATGTAAACTTCGCAGAGAAACGACAAATGGCCTGTTAAGGACTAGAACCAGTGACATTCTTGCTGTGAGGCAACAGTGCTAACCACTGGGTGCCACCCTATAAAAGGAAAGGTGGTGGAGTAGGGGTGGAAGGGGGATTCTTCAAGGTGAAGATAGCTGTATCTGAAACTCTGGTTATTTGTAGTGAGTTAGGAATCATTTGATTGGTAAATCATGCATTAGTTAATGCGGGACCAGCCGTGTTCAGTCATAACCACATGCTCCTCTTAAAATTAGTTTACTTCACGTAAAAATGGGTTGCTGGTTTTGTTGTTGTTTTGCATTTGCAGTGAGGGTAACCACTGCAAATTATTAACTAAATAATAGCCTTAGAGATTCCTATATAATACTAGTAACATTTACATGTCTTACTGCAAATGTATGCACAACAAAAGTTGTTGGGGCCAATGAAAATGTTGGCAGGGTAACTGGAAAACTGACTGACTATTGGCCTGACTGGAAACAAAAAAATCCCTATTGCTGACCACTGAAAGGCAATAATGAATAAAACAAGTGTGGGAAGCACTATAAAATAGTCAAGGTAAGGTTTTCCACACTGATGTATGGTTAGTGTGTTACATCTTTCTTCTCACGAAGAACACCAGGCAGTTTTTAATTGCGCTACAGAAAAGGCTTGTTAAAATTGCAGATTGCTTTTATCTTGACGAGAGATGCTTAGGATTAGGTCTCTTCAGTCAGCCTACATTGTTTTGGAAAAGTGGCGGAGGGGGGGATGCAACAAGTTATGCAAATGAGATGTTAATTAGGTAAATGGTGAATTAGAATATACCAGTACAAACCAGCCCATTGGAATGGGAGTGTGGGAATGGGGAGGCTGGGGGAGCCAGCTGTACCCCTCCCTCTTCAATCACCGCCGAAAAACCCCCCGAATTCACTTGTGCCCTGTGCCTCCCTGCAGGGCACTGACATATTGTGGCTTTTGCCTGAGCGATAGCCTGACGCATAATGTCACCTCGGCCTGACCGGTGCTGAAGGGAGAAAAAGGTGTGCACGGAAAAAAGTTGCTTCTTTTTGCTTTGACAATAAATCTTCGCCAAAGCTTTAGTGTGCAACCCTCGCTGGGCCGGCCCCATAGAAACGGCCACTCATGAGGTTATAATGGAACATAAATGAATGAATGGCGATTCACATGCTAATTCGAAAAGAGGAGGAAAGGGAAAGTTTTGTTGTTTTTTCTAATTTTTTCGATGTTTCTAGCCCGCTCAACCAGTGTTTTGTTCGTCGCAGGTTTCCTGTTTAACTCTTTCATGGGGATGCATAAAGGGTGGCTAAAGAGCAAAAGATAATAAGGGGTCATTAAAATGCTAAAAGAATTCGTTATTTATTAACGCAAATTGTGTAAATCAATCAAACAAAAAGTTTGCACGTTTTAAGAGGCATTCTAAAGTTAGTGTCAATTTAAACACACCTGAATTGTTCAATTAAAACCTAAATTTGACTGAAAATGACTGTGCTACGTTATTTTGGTGTCCGCATCAAAATTAAATGTACAAAGAGGATGTTCAATGCACAGAAATCATATCTTTGTGCAAATATGTCAAATTATGGGTGAAAAATTTTTGCCAATATTTTAACGTATAATTACATTTTAAACCTATTTAATTATATATAAAATAAATGATCATTCTAAATTTAATTTTATTTAAATTTATTTAAATATACTTAAACAAAATAAAATAAAATATTTAATGAATTATTAAATAATATTTAAATAAAAGTCTTTCTTACTTGCTGAATATTCAAAATGTATGATTAGTTAGTATTTTGGGGCTGCACTGTGATCCTTAAATAGTCTAATGTTAAGACTCTTGTTCTAAATATGCCTATATGTTCAAAATATAGTCTAATGCTACACTGAATGACATCTAAACTCTAAAATAAAATAGAATCTCCATTTGAATCAGAAAATAAAAATCATTTAAAATAATTTGCTGTTGCTGTTAAAGACTAATCAAACCAGAAATAAAATCCATTGATTACTACTGTACTTAATTATCAGTTGCAATTAAACTTTTGCAGACCCTTATCAAAAAAACACAAGTAAATAAAGACATTAAGATAAATGATCTGATTGCAGTTACATAATCATCGGTCGGACAGCTGCACTGGGAGAAAATATGCGTTGTTTACTTCACTATCAACAGCCAAATACTCATGTCTGCGTCTAGACTAAGAAACAAGCTGATATTTCAGGCCGCAACCCTGACAATTCAGTCTCCAGCCTTGTGTTCCCTTAACACAGTCAGCTCAGCTTCCGACCAAAGCAAACACTCCTGTTGACATGAAAGTGTGTAAAAGCGTATGACATATCGACGGCCCTGCCTCCATGCCTGGCGTAGTATCCGGCACCGCATCCAACCAAGTCAGTCTGGGACTCCATCCAAACTCTGACCAACCAAATTACAGACTTCATCTCGACACTACTCGCTCCCTTATACTGGTCACAGGCTTTTTCATTTAGGCCCTTTCGATGACCTCCTTCAGGCTAATCTAGTAGGAAAAAAGTTAAAAGGACCATTTTCAGACCCGAAATAATCTTCTTTTTTTAATCTGCTAAACTGTACACTCAAAAAAAATATCCTTTTTTAAAATACCCTGAATCACAATTCTTGAGATTTTGTTGGGACAACTTAATTGTTTTATGTTCAGTCCACTTAAATTTGGAAAAACTAATAAGTTAACTTATTTCCTTCATGTTGTCCCAACCCATATCGGCCATGCTACAGTGTGAAAAAAGCTGGATTCAACACAAGTCCTTCATGTTGTCCCAGCACAAATCAATTAAGTTAACTTTGTTTTTACAACTTTAACTTGATTGAACATAATATAAGTTGTCCCCAAAAAAATCCTCAAAATTTTGGAGCTGATTCAACTCATTTTAAATAAGTAGGCCCTTTTTTAATGTAAAATGCTCACTTAAACGTTTATCAACGATACAAAACAGCAGACATCAAACACAAATGCTGGATGTAGATAAACGCAAGCAAAATCCCTTCCGACCTCGCTACGTTTTTAGAGGACACAGCCTCGCGTGGCGTCCGTTTCTGAATTAAAGCATTTGGAAGACATTAGCTTATCCGCCCCTCTCAGCTCCTCTCTCCACCCTTGAAAGCATGTGGTGACCCAGAGATGTGTAAAAATGGGGTCCAAATGAATTGCTTGGGCACTTGAGCTCCTCTTCCCATTACGGTGCGCTGCCCTACCTGTGTTGAGTCAGCAGCACGCTCACTCTATCCATCTAATGGACAGCGTTGGAATTTAATTAGCAGGAAGCCGCAGAGCGCCGGTCTGAAGAATCCCCAGGACAGAGGAAACAGCAGAGCAGCGTGTGTCCCTGTGTGTGTGTGTATGTGTGTGTGTTTTGGCCACAAGAGAACAGATACAACAACAAGACACTCTCTGATAGTACAACTGTGTATTAATCACTGATAATTGTGAAAATTAAAAACGGAGAGGTGATAAGCATTTGTTGCTAATGGCATTAGAAGTGTTTTTAGCATGTTAGCATGACAAATTAATTTTAAGATTTACAAGGCGACAAGATTTGCAGTCAATAGTCTAATTACAGTTGATAATTGCAGGCCCCACCAATTGGTTGATGTATTATTCGCAGAAAATTGTGAAAAAAATACAATAGAAACAGCCAATAATTTATTTTTTAGTTCTGTTAGCATGTTAACATGTCACTATATTAATATTATTAATATTAATATATATTCTCAAAAAAAAAAAAAAAAAAAAAACTTAAACCTGCCTAAGCTGGTTAGCTGATTTTAGCTGGTCAACCAGCCTGATTTAAGAGGGGGTATGGCCATTTCCAGCCTGGTTTCCAGGCTTTTCCAGCCTGGTCTTAGCTGGTCAGGCAGGGAAATGACCAGCTAAAATCAGCTTGACCACCCTAGCCAGACTGGGAGCCCAGCCAAAACCAGCTGTCCATCTTAAACCAGGTTGGTAAAGCTAGTTTTAGCTGGTCATTTTTTCAGCCTAATCAGCTAAGACCAGCCTGGAAATGGCCGAAACCCCTCTAAAACCAGGCTGGTTGACTAACTAAAACCAGCCAACCAGCCAAGGTTGGTTTAAGCTAGTAGTGGATGTATTATTCACAGATAATAGTGAACAAATCTTTATGTTCAACTGAATCAAAAGTGGAATTCAAGCTAATCACTCTTGGTAAGGATTTAACTGCTTTATTTTGGACCTTTTAGCATGTTAGCATGTACCACTGAAGATTATTACACACTCTACACACAGATTATTCACAGATGATTAAAAATGATCTGTGAATGGACTGTGGGGGAAACCGGAGCACCCGGAGGAAACCCACGCGAAGGCAGGGAGAACATGCAAACTCCGCACAGAAACGCCAACTGAGCCGAGGTTCGAACCAGCGACCCAGCAAACTTCTTGTGTGAGGCGACAGCACTACCTACTGCGCCCCTGCTCGCCCTAATACAACATAAGCTAGGGTTATTTTAACCCTAAAGGTCATGTTATATATTTTATCTCTTTGTTTTTTTAAAGCATCGACAATATTTTCAATGTCATACTAAATAAAGTGCATTTTCAAATATAAATTAATGAGCTAAAGAGAGGATCTACAAATCATCTTTTGTTCATATCTCACAGTGATTAAACCAAACAAACAGAGGAGGGGGAAAAAAGAGTGACTGACAAGAGCTCGTAAAAATGCTGGCAGCTCATTTTTGCCTGTGTGGTCAGCCGAGGAGCGCTGGGCTGGTTGCAGTGCACAGTTGCTCGGTCTGCCTGTTGTCTTATCTCCATACGCCTGACTTTGAACCGTACTTTGGCTCCTCCCAATCCAACAGTGGGGCAATGCAATGGCCGCCAGCAAATGTAAGCCTCAGCCGTGAGTGGGAGGCCCATGTCTGGCATCTCCCTCAGGAAGTGCTCCATACCTGTACCGTTTCTTGGAATATTGACTTTTATCTGCTGAAATGTGTATTTAACGAGAATGGCAGACAGTGATAGCCTTTAACACAGATAATGCAATCCCAGCACTGGGCTTCTTGAGCGCTTTTTTGTACACATGTGGATGTGGCAAAGTACAATAAATATTTTTATAAAAGTAAATAGAGACATGCTATTTTCAAGGTCCAGTTGAGTTATTATGTATAATTTAAATACAAATACATCAGCTTTTTAATATCAATACCTGACCTACCAGTCTAATAATGCTCTAACGAGAAATAACTGATGATAGCATTTTATCTATCTATCTATCTATCTATCTATCTATCTATCTATCTATCTATCTATCTATCTATCTATCTATCTATCTATCTATCTATCTATCTATCTATCTATCTATCTATCTATCTAAAGCTTTGAATATATACTCCATTTTGATATAGGGAATGTATTTTGTTGAATTTAAACAAAACAGATTTATTAAATAGATATATTTATTAAAATAATATTGTAGTCACCAAACATTTAAAAATTTTAAGATAGTACAATTAAATTCAAGCAAAATATTGCCAAAAAATTAAAACCTACAAAATCTCAAATAGATTACAAAATAGATTAGCTCCTGATTTGACTTCAGTACTGACTAATCTAATGTATGTATGTATGTATGTATGTATGTCTATATGTATTAAAAATTAAAAATATCAATTTAAAAGACAGATTTTTGAGGCGTGTACTTCTACATGCTGATGGCTACATACATATATATATATATATATATATATATATATATATATATATATATATATATATATATATATATATATATATATATATATATATATATATATATATATACCCTAATGCTACCTCTTAAGATACATAATTAATACATAATGACATTTAAATTTATTTTAAAATGTTCAATAGAAACAAGAATTACAAATTGGAACATCTAAATGAAAAATCTAAACTTCACAAGAAAAAAATAAATTGGACCAAATTAATTAGAAAAAAACATAAATCACATGCATGACACAAATTTGATTTATCATAAAGTAGTAAACTAAAGCCGCGTGGGGAAAATATATCTACAGTATATAAAAGTGTTCCCCACAAACTACAATTGATAATTAAAAAAGCCACACAACTGCAAAATTTGCTTAAATGACTACCATTCAATGACACAATTTGGCTTTTGAAAATGTTATTTTATTTTGGGAAAAGTATACATGATATTGTAGTAATCTTTACATGAAATTCACAAGTTAGAACAGCCTACCAACTGAATTTTGTAACATGCCACTGGCAAAAAAGAAAAGAAAAAAAAAAGAAGTGGTAAATGGCATGCAGTAATACCACATCCAACAGGTGGCACTTAAGCCTTCTCAACAATGAGCCACTGAAGCCTTCTACTCATACGTTGCCTGTCGGCCCATTAAAACCGCTGTGAACTTCGCCCAGCACTGACAAAAGAATCTCTAAACAATATTCTATATTTCACAACACCGTGCTGCATTCTAGCACGCCAGCTGTTTCCCAAACTGTGAAGTAACACAAACCCCACGAGCAGGGACGTTTCCCAGAGCCGGACGAGAGCTCGTCACTGGGACCGTCCCAACAAAAGTGACGAGGGAGGGGGGTCTCTTTCAGACATGCATGCGACGAGAGGGTCTGTCTCATTCTTTTTTAAATCCGACCAATTAGCTTGGTCACACAGCTCGCCGTTCCCAGATGGTTCGCAGCTAATCAAGTGGTGCTTTTGTTTTGTCTGTGAAAACAGTTTTGGGAAGTGTGGGTGAAGAATACGTGCTTCGTGATCAATTTAACGAGTTGTGACGATCCCTTGTTGGTGCGAAAACAAAAAAACTTCTGTGTTCCTGTAATTCAGATGCTCGACTAATGGATCGATGCTCCCAAAACTCTTTCATAAGGCAAGACACGGCAGGTGAACAGGGTAAAACTTTGAAAAATTGTTCTCACGATACTTTCCTGGTTGATTGATTACATTAAGAATGGCTAAAAATTGGGTTAAGTCTTCTGAAATGTTATGTTTAAATATGCAAATGAGAATCTATGGTAATTTGCATAGCCAGCCCAAAAAATCTGGATAAAGTCAGATCAACAATTATTGGGAATGGGGTGGGGGGTGGGGGGGTTGTGTTGGTTCTTTTAATACTATAGATCACAATGGACATATTTGAAAAAGGTTTTTAAGAAGGAACCTTTTTAGAAACTTTATTTTATTACTCCGTGATTTAAAGATTACTTTACAAAAAGCATAAAAAAGTTGTTTACTTTTTCAATTTTTGTTGAATTTTGGTGTGCAGTTTGGTCTTTATAAAGCTACAAATATTTTAATGTCTTTTCTAGTCATTTCAACTTACATAAATCAAAGTGACTAAAAACTTGATGTCAAACTTTGTATAACTTAAAACATGTAGCTGAAACCTGATTCATTTATTGAAATAAGTTAAATTAACCTAAAACTATCTGTTGACTTGACTTGTCATTACATTTTTAAAGTATGCTGAAGTGAACATTTATGAGGAAAAAAGGCCCCGAAAAATATGTACTGTTACTTAAATCTAAGGCCTCAAAATGTGACAAAACTTTTTTTTATTATTACATAAAAGTATGCTGAGCAAATTAAAAAGTTTGTTTGAATATTTGTGATGTTTAATAGAGCAAGGACATTTTCACAGTATGTCTGATAATATTTTTTCTTTTGGAGAAAGTTTTATTTGTTTTATATCGGCTAGAGTAAAAGCAGTCTAAATTTTAACTTTAATTTTATTAGCCCCCATTTAAGCTATATTTTTTCAATAGTCTACAGAACAAATTATTGTTATACAATAAATTGCCTAATTACCCTAACCAGCCTAGTTAACCAGATTAATCTAGTTAAGCCTTTAAATGCCACTTTAAGCTGTATAGAAGTCTTAAAATATCTAGTAAAATATTATTTACTGTCATTATGGAAATTACATATATCTTATAGCAAATATAAAATAATTTAGTTATTAAAAATTAGTTATTAATACTATTATGTTTAGAAATTCGCTGAAAAAAAATCTCTCTGTTAAGCAGAAATTGGGGGAAAAAAAACAAGGTGGCAAATAATTTAGGGGGTTTAATAATTCTGACTTCAACTGTATATATACACACATATAGTTATTTTGGATGTGATTAATCATGACTTATATTTGACCACCCCGCAAAAAGCCAAAACACCCAAAACTCACAGGTGCATGAAAAAACGTAATGTTTTTTGCAGTGTCTTGACTTAATGAGTGATTCTTGCTCATACAACGAGTGCTGGAGTAAGTAGACAGAAAGAGCCTGATTTAGGGATTCTGCTCTAATCACCGCTAATTAAACTGTATCTTTAGTATCCGAATGAAGGCTGAAAAATATCCCTTGCCATGTTAGCCTGGGAGTTGAAGGACAGCGGCCTAATGAACAGAGGTTAAAATATTTGCCATTCTTTCATTACGCCATTTGAATTTTGTCCAAACGTGATCATTCGTGAGCCCCTAAAAGGACGCTGTTTACATTCTATCCAAATCCGAAGCAGGCTAATTGGGAGATTTTCTCTCTTTTTTTTTTTCCACAGGGGCGCCGGAGAAATAAGGAGCAGAACTGTGCCAGAACTTGGGGTCTGGCTTGCAGTGCGCCATAGCCTTATTATCTTTATTTGCTTATTTATTTATTTTTTTCTGCAACACAGACAGATGGAGGGACCGAGGGGCAGTACTGGGGAGAAATAGTTCAATAATTTAAAGTCAATTCCATACTTAGCCCGACCCCCTCCCCCCCTACCCCTTACATTCAATAATTAAAAGCAACATCTGATGATATGAATGCAAAAAAAAACGCAACAAATAGCAAACATAACCTTGCTTGGAGAGCACTAGCCTTGTTGGCAAATGTGCTGCAACTCTAAGGAAAAATACTAGAAAGTTGTATTATTTATAAATGTGTATGAATATGGAGAGTGAGAGACGTTAACAAACTTTTAAAAGTTCTAAAAAGTACAGACTGATAATTTTCACATACTTTTCACCATAATCAATTGTTCTTTAATGATTAAAATGCCAAATGTAATGTATTGGAGTACTGTATTTGTGTACAGAACACAATGGTGTTACAGTGATAACATCTGATACAAAAAAAAAAAAACGCAATGTGATCATTCACATTAGTCTAATCACGAGTATACGCAATGTTGAGTGTGGATTTGTAACTTAAATTAATAATAATTAATTTTATTGATTTGTCTATACAATGAAGACTATGCAGTATTTTTTTTACATCTGATTATTTAATTACTGTATACCCGAATAAATTTCTAATCTTCGAAAAAGTTTTTAATTTGCCTTTTTTTCTTTATTGAAAATTTCCATGCATGTAGATTGTTTATTATATTTCATACACTTCCCTACAGAATCTTTCCAATCAATCAAACATTGTAAATTATTTATAAACATTTATTCAACTAATCTAGTGAAATTGTATTCATAACGCATTATATATCGCAGAAGAAAAAATTACCCCAACGTGTAATTTTTCCAATATCGTGCTTCCCTAGTTCAATTACAAAATTAATGATTTTGCTTAAATGCTTTTAGTTTTAATTAACTATAATAATCATATTCCAGTTATCAGGCACTGTAACTAATTGTTATTATAGATTCTATCATAGATATGATTCAATCTTAAATTTAACAACATAAACGCCGTAGCCCTCATATCTTTTTCAATACATAAAAATATTGACTTCAACTAACTATATAAGCCATACAATATATTAACCTGTGGCAAAAAATAGTGGAAACCTCAGCGAATAAAATTAAATCCAATCTTTTCACGCTAACACACCAGAATAAATGATAAAATACAAATAATTGTGGATAAAGCTGCAAATATTGACATCTTGACACTTATATTTAAAGTCAAACACTCATTCAAGTCAAATAATCTTCAAATCCACTGTAACTGTGCTAATATCCCTAATCCAGAAATAATGTAATGAAAAGTGAGGGATTTTGCGCGACTAGCACATGTCAGTCACAGACCTCGGCGAGTGATAAATCTGCGCATTGCTCAGCAGCAGATGGGCATAACGGGGTATTGGGACAGACAAGCAATTGAGGTAACATATTCCCTTTAACACAGACACGCGTAAAAAAAAAAAAAAATCCCAGAAACACGCACACAACAACGACATGAGAGGATCCTGTACGGGCTAGCAGCCTTTCTTCTATATTTTAGCAGCCATACGGTAGTTTATTTTCCACTTCTTTTACCATCTGTAGCAACTTTCCCCCACAGACACTCACAGCTGTCCCGTTTCATGTCTGCGCTCTCCTTTATATTCAGGCGTACAATGCCGCCCCGTGCCTCAATCACTAGGCCTGCATTCTTCTCTTGGCAGTGGGAGTGAGGCTTTCATGATACCAGGGCGCCAGCTATGGCAAACAGTCCAATTTGAAACGGTTTACAAACATAAAGCCAGATCCAGACGCGTGTTGCTCAACACGGCAAACACGCTGATCGATAGGCAGTGACGTGCTGATTGAACACCATAATGGAGATCAATTGTCAAATAACATGATGAGGATACTTTTCTTTCTCCCCCCTTCAGCGCCGAGTGGCCTTTCTTCATAAAATTTGACATAAATTCGTAATTCATATGTAAGCTAGTTGACATGTTTATGGCATTTCCTACTCCCTTTCGATGTCTCTCTCAAAATGAAGGCCTAACACAATCAAAGTTTCTCCCGGCAAAGGCCTCGCAATGCCTCGTTTGCTGCCGGCTGGGGCTTTAAGACAATGGCACTCTTGTTGAATGGCATGCGCGCACAAAGGCTCCATTCTCAGAAGTTAGCCAAAGTTGCTGTTCTGTAATGAACGAGATGTCTGCTCTCGGGAAAAAGTCTGATCCGTTAGCAGACACGGCGTATAGAGTCCCTGATACGGCTAAGCTCACTGCGAGCCATGAGTTTGCAAAAAACGTGGATGAATGGGAAATGGTAAACCAGGTTGGACTTGTTTCATTTATTAGGTCTACTATGGTGCTCCAGAAACATTTTTTGTAGGCCTTCAAATCTTTTTGATGGGCTCAAACTCTTCAACAGCTGAGTTTTTACAAAGTCTTCACGTAAACGCATTTAAAAGCTTTGTTTAAAAATTGTTTTCAGCATTTTTTAAAATATTAACATCACAGGTGTTCAAAGTCTAGAATCTCAAGCTCTAACATTTTTTTATAAAGAAGAAAAAACAAAAGAGGAAGAAAAGAAAAAAAAATCAAGTCACAATCACAATTTAATCCCAATCACAGCCTCAGTCCATTTTTACCAATACTTGTTGCACTTTCTTGAATCAAGTCTTAGATTAAACGCCAGTGTACTTCCTTTACAATTCCTATCCATTGAGCCGTTGTTGGAGGATCAACATGAAACCATTTTCGAATTATTGTTTTTCTTCTACTTACCAAAAGCCTTTGAATAAATAGTTGGAACAAGGTATAATACGCTCAAAATATCTGATGCCAGAATTCATACGACAAGATTTGCGGAAATGTTTAGACAATTAAAAACTTTTTAAACAAAGTGACTTGAAGTCTATTTTAGCTTTTGTTTGAAACAAAACTGTTTGATGCATTTTTTTTATCCCTACTACTTGTATTTAAAAGCAACCCAAGACAAATAGTAGAAATATTGCATCTGCTCCTTAAAAACTTTGCAATTCACCAAGACTTTTAATGGCAAACTTTTTACGACAAAGTATTTTAGTGTTTTTACACGAAAAACAATAAATAAACAATTTCCATGATTTTAATGTTTACGCTAGCATTTACAGTAACCCTTTAACACCTTTTGTAATTTTTCCATACTACAAGTGTTCAAACTCAACAGAACTATTCAATCAGTTCCTTTAAAACCATTCCACTTTGCTTAAACTCTGTCAGCGGACTTTTTATGACAAAGAATTTGCATAATGTTGTTGAAAAAATGATTGACTTACAGCTTTGTTTACAACTAAAAACTGGACTGACACATTTTCAATTTACTAGAACTTCTATGTTAAGCTACTTTGACACAATCTACATTGTAAAAGCGCTATAGAAATAAACATGAATTGTTTGCAAACAGAATCCATGCATAACTTTTTCAAGTCGCTTTGTAAACATTTTAAGCTGACATTTGATTACAAACAAAAAAGTATTTTCATTCTCTGCGTTATTAGTGTTCAATCTCTCAGCCTCACATGCAAATGTGTGCAAATGCAAGGACAGTAACATCGCCATCTACTGGCCTGGCATGCATAATAGTGATTTTAGCTGTGTTTGATTATCTATGTGATCAGGGGATTGTTTAGACATTTTAGCTTTTACTAAGTGTAAAAAGAAAAGTCATGTAAAAACATCCTAGCACCATTTACAACTAGGGCTGCATAATATATATTGTTTCAGCATCGATATCGCAATATGTGCATTCGCAACAATCACATCACAGCATCGGCAATGTGGAGTTGAAATTTTTATAGTTAATCAGCAATGATGAATGCACAATGTTTACATTAAATTTGATTATTTAATAGGGGCAGAACACAAAAGCGGTATGCATGAAGTGCCGCTTCTCGTAATGGCGGATCGAACATATATCAATATTGCAATTCTAAGAAGCATATGTGCTGTTAATAAAAGAAATACTTCTTATAACTTTTTGATGCATTATTCCCTCTTCATTTACAAATATCATGATATATTGTGGATCGTTTTCGTGTGATATATCGCTTATATCGTGATCATAATCGGCAGCAAAATATCATGATAATATCGTATTTTAATACTGTCCCAAAATATATCTGAATACTTGCTTCCCTTTTATCTTTTATCTTCTTAATTTATTCTTTGATTCACTCCTCTACATGATTATTCCAAAGTTTTAGATTTTATTTCAAATAAACTTTTCAAGTCATTGAAATTGTATTAATATCGCAATATAGAAATCGCAGCAAAATAAAAAAATCAGATATCAAAATGTCAGATTTTTCCAATATTCTGCAGCCATATTTACAATGATTTTTAAAAAATGCAACTGGTAATCCCAAAAATACGATACACCTATACATTTTTCTGATTAAATCTCCCACATCCTCCACCTTAAAGCCAATTTCCCCATTTAAACAACAGTTAACACATTTCACTTTATTTAAATCCAACTTTTTTTGCAGTACGCTGAGAAAAAAAATGTATTCCATACGGGCCTACTTAACACGTTTTCATCCACCAAAGTCAACTGTAACAACTCCAACGCGAGAAGCATTAAATAAATGTGTGAATAAAGCAGGATAAAAATAAAAATAGCCGAGCTCCCATCACGGGGCCCATTTCTCTGCGCTGGGACGACTGAGGAGTTAATACAAAACTAATTAGCAAAAATTGACTGGTGCCAACCCCCTCCTTTTCCTTTCCTTCCTGACTACACAAGGGGACAGCGGTAAGCCCTGAGCACAGGTGACTATAGATTACTGCCCACTGCCTCCGCACTTGAAACCCTTCACCCAACTCCCCAGGCCATCGTTATGTCAGCAAGAAAATGAAGTGTGATGAGCTGCATCGTGAACCAATCTTGGGAAAGAAAAAAAAAGGATGATCGTTTTGGAACCACACACCAAAGTCAACAACAAAAACATGGCGGAGATCTTAAAAACCTTGTCCAAATCGGCAAGGAAAGATCAGCACTGACAATGCGCATTAAACGGATTACACGAATTTGCCTCGCAATCAGGTTTAGGAGAAATGTACCCACTAAAGGCAAGTGGCTGGGCAACAAAACATCTTACAGTGTTTCCCCATCCCAGAACCATCTGCTTGGTTTAATCCAATCATGTTGCAGCAGGAAAAAATGGTTCAAAAGGAGGTCAAACGCAATGACATTAAAACTGACTGAGCTGTATCCCATCACTGGATTCTGGAGGGGCTGTGCCAGGGTGGCGAAACGGTTTGCGCAATCCAGCCAAAAAAATATGATGCTGTATTTTTTATGAATGGTGGACGAGCTTGTTTTTAATGAATGGTACTGTGTGAAAGAGCACAGTGGCGGGGTCATTGTTGCGGTAACAGGGCCGGTCGGTGGGATTTAGCGAGTAGAAAGCAGGGGAGGATGGGTGCGAGGGGGTGGGGAGGTCCCAGCCCACAATGTGTACTGCAGTAACCACAACAAAGGCTGTGGTTTATCCCACAATCGCCTTAAATAGATCCAAATTATTGTTATTCCTCAGCCTGTGGAAAGGAAGAGGAATATAAAACGGCTGTAACACAAGATGTGCCAAAAGTCAGCCTGAAGATATCAGATTCGGTTACTGGCGAAAAAAGAAAAAGAAAAATCAATCTATGAACTGTCGGCTTGGCAAAATAAAAAGTTTCAGCCAACTTCTGAGAACTTAATACGAATGTACAAAACGTATGACAGAGCATGCGTCATCAAAGCTAACTAGTTCTGAAAGACACACTGTACTGTAAATCTGTTTAAGAGCTCACATGGAAGTAGGTCAGCCGTCTTTACAAACATTACACACGCAAATGGTTTGTTCGACGCGCCTCCGGGTCAATTAAGGTAAGTCCAGTATAAATATCTATCAGCCTGGCTGGAAATGTACACATGGACCCTGGCTGGTGTTTGTTATCTATCTGCACCAGCGGTATCCTTCCATTGTGTGGTGAGACTGAAAACACTGCAATGAGACAACTGGAGTTCACAACAAGCCGAATGACATCAAGTGGACGTATATCAATCACCATAAGGAGCCTAATTGAGCAAAAAAAGTCCTTATTAATTTATCGTTTTAATACTTCACACTAATTTTTTTGCCATCTTAAAAATAATCGTTTAGACTTGTGTATAAACAAAACTGAAACTTTCAATAGATACATATTTTAAGAAAAATATATTTAAGTACTGAGGGATATAAACATAGATACATTGAAACAAAAAAGATATATTTAGGAAAAAAATATGTTGGAGACGTGAAAGATTTGAAGAGACAGAACAACAAAAAATGAATATCATCAACAAGTGGTTCGATTGACAAGAGTTGTTTTATTCTGTTGAACACAATAGAAGATATTTTGAAGAATCCAGACAAATATTATGGAGGTCAGTGGATACAGCTTTTTAACTTTATTCAAAATGCCTTCTATTGTGTTCAACAGAATAAAGAAACGTTTTCAAGGGTGAGTAAATAATGACATAATATTCATTTAATAAACATTTTTGGGTGAACTGTCCCTTTAAAAAATCCACAATTAAAGTAATTCAGACATATTTTAAAAAATGTTAACTTATTTATCGCATAATTACTTGCATATTGACTTATTAACTAAATAAGCCATATAACATATTACCCCGTGTCAATATATTTACATATTACAGAAAAATATGGAACCTTAATGAACACATAAAAAAAGTTAGTGAAACTCTTCCACATCTAAAGATTAATTTAAAATATATACAGTTGAAGTCAGAATTATTAACTCATTTCTAATAACTGATATATTTGATCTAGGCCATGATGACAGTACATAATATTTTACTAGATATTTTTCAAGACACTTCTATACAGCTTAAAGAGACATTTAAAGGCTAAACTTGGTAATAGGGTATATGCCGAAGCATGCTAATAGGACTTTGAATTTGCCAGTGACCTGGGTTAAGCGTTTCCGATGCCAATGCAAAAATTGGCACATTTAAGGTCAGTTTTCTTTAAAAATCAGCAATCTCCACTGGCAGAGTGATATCCGCAATTACAGGTCACCGGAAGTTTATCAGTAAGGGAAAAACACTAGTTCGGCACATACCCTATTAGGTTAAATAGATAGGTTAGGGTAATTAGAAAAGTTATTGTATAATGATGGTTTATTCTATAGACCATCGAAACAAATATAGCTTAAAAAAGGCTAATAATTCTGATCTTGAAATAATAAAAAAAATAAAAACTTCTTTTATTTTAGCTGAAATAAAACAAATAAGACTTTCTCCAGAAGAAAAAAAAAATTATATCGGTTGTGCTTTATTTAAAAAAGAAAAAAAAAATTAAAAGGGGGCTAATAATTCTGACTTCAACTGTATCTTTGTGTGTGTGTGTGTGTATGTATGTATATATATATATATATATATATATATATATATATATATATATATATATATATATATATATATATATATATATATATTTATATATATATATATACACAAACACTCATAAATACATACATACATACCAAACAAATTAATTAATTAAAAATTTAACATTTTCAAATTATTCTGTCAATTAAAATATAAAGAAATGGAATAATTACTGTAAAACACATTAATAAATGAACTGATAACATACAGATCTTACAGTAGCAGAACTTCATATAGTTCCCAAAACTAATGCATAAAGGAAACGTATGCCAGTCTGGGTCTCCACGGCCATTAGCCTCTTCTTTCGGCTGGTTTAAACGGCACGCCACTCTGTGGCCCAAACAAAACCACCTGTTTTAACAGGAGGTCACGGGGGCAACCCAAAACCAAAGCTTGCCCTCCGCTTGACTGGCTGCTAATGGGAGTGGATGTTTATCTAGGAGGTCAAATGCCTTGAAGATGGGGTCATGACCCTAACATCTTAAGCCGTGACCTCTCCCACGTGTGGAGTGCTCCTGCCGTAAATTAGCCATGGTCGCGAGTCCTCAGGCCTCAGCCAACAGCACTTTTGTCTCTTTTTCTGCTTCTCGTGTTACTTTCTGTTAAGAGATTTATAACGTCTGACTAAAATAATGAACCGCGCGCCTACTGAGATAAAAACAAGGGAATTTTCAAAGACAGGTTCTGAGAAATATAGTTGCAGTAATATATGAGGAGGAAATGTGCAAATATTTAAAAGTACTGACAATTATGAACTCCATCTTCATTCATTTTCTTGTCGGCTTAGTCCCTTTATTGATCCGGGGTCGCCACAGCGGAATGAACCGTCAACTTATCCAGCACATTTTTACGCAGCGGATGCCCTTCCAGCCGCAACCCATCTCTGGGAAATGAACTCCATCTTACATGATACAATTTAAGAAATATTTACAAAAATAATCATATGACAAATGATGAGAACAGATTTAAGAAATTATTAAAATCACCTAAAACGTCTTAAACACTGACAAATACAAACTTACACATCCAAATTCAAAGACCTACTCAACGTGTGCAAATATACTGATGAATGAAAAATGATGCCTAACCTTAAAATGTAATAGAAAGATAATAAAAGAATTGATTGATCCCAACTTAAGTTTCCTCCTAAGTATATGTACAGATACCCAGTACACCAAGTACAGATTATTATAATAAAATACCTGAAAATGTTGAAATAACTGTGAAGGAAAACAAACCTAAACTTACTACAGAAAAAAACCTTAGTAAACACACTGTAGTAGTCTTAAAGGAATTCCTACATTTACACTAAAAATGCTGGATTCCACACAATTCATTCATGTTGTTCCAACACAAATCAATTAACTTAACAAATTTAAGTAGATTGAACATAAAACAATTAAGTTCTCCCCCAAAAAAATCTCCAAAACTGTGTTGTTTCAGCTCATTTTAAATAAATAGTATGGACAAGCAGCAAAATCATTTTTGGAGTGCAGGAGGGGAAGGAGGGTAGTCCAACTGACTTATGTCTATTCTCTGACGACCCACACATAATTGAATGCTCTTTTCCAGCCATTTCCGCTAATATCGATAGGTAGCAGTGTTATTGTCTAGATGAAGTGACTGTGCTTGCTGGCCCGCACCTCTTTGCCCTGGCAGGACTGTGGGATAAATTTAATTACTGACTTTAGCTCCTCTCAGAAGCCCCACTTTGGCCATCTGTGTATGAGGTCAGGCTCTCTTCAGATGGCTTTTAATCAAGGGGGCTCCAGCAATGCTCCACTGCTTTAAATAAGACAGAGGAGGAAACCCGATCGGCCCGTATGCAGGTCAGAGAGAGAGAGACTCCTGCGTCTTTTCTCCTCTTGTTCTCTCGCTGACGTCTCTTATTCAGTGTGAATCAAAAAGACAACGTAACCTCAACCGATTACGATGTTAGCAGGCTTTCAATAGGCTTTCAGCAACATCAAAACTAAGGATTTTTTTTGCTTGGGACGTGTTTCAGGGATGGTGTCGTACTTATCCTCACAAAAAGAAACCTCAAAGGCTCTGGGCCTTTGTGTTTCTAGCAAGTCAACGTAATTCACACGCTCCCGTTTAGCAACCTGCTGTATGCCAGATAGGCCCGATTTTTCCTACGCGGCGCTAAAGCTTGCATTTTACAGCTTTATCTCTGCCGTCTTCTGGATACGACGCGTTTTTCCCCTCTTTTATCGGCACCGCATCAAAGCATGAGTCCGCGCTGAACGCAGGGAACGGCGGATGCGCGTGTTGCCAACTCCAGTGGCACAGTTTTTGCGCGCAAAAGGAAATGAATGTAATTAAGGTGCTGGGGTTTGCCTGGCGAAACAAAGTGTGCTTCTTGTCTTCCAAGTGAAAGCTTGTGTTTGTGCCGCTGTCAGCGCAAGACGGATCCCCTGCCGTCTTCTGCCAATTAGCAGTCTCTCCGGCAGATATTTGTGCCGGACTTTCCATGTTAGCTCCTCACATGCAGGCTAAACCACTCGACAGACAGTTGCAGTTTTGGTGTTTGGTGTTGCGCAATAAGGAAGTCACATTTCTGAAAATGCACTGTCAAATTAGTCATGTATTTACATGTTAGGCTAGGGTTTCCTGCATTGTTTTATTGGGAAAGGCTGCGAAAAGGAAGTTGCACAGGAGAGAGCGAAGGAATCTGACAGACCTACACTATTCTTACAAACTTCCTTACTGAATTTTGATAGACTATAAATGGTAAAATCCTAAAACAGTCGAATAAATTTAAACAAAATACACAGATCTGGAAGGTGGATTCACATTTTGGGATGCAATTAAGAAGATAAATTATTTGTGTCTTTCTTTTTTTAAAACCTAACCAGAAAAACACCTCTACATGTTAAATATTCAGACTGTTTTTCCTATTTGGGCAGAAATGCTGCAAAAAAATTCAGTTGAAATAGATATATAAGTAATGAAATTAAAGTGCAGTCAATCTGATCACTTCTGGACACAATTATAATAAATAACTACACATTTTTGATGAACTGACTCTCAAAATATTAATTTACATACATATTCAGCAAGTCTTTCTCCTAAATGTGCTTTTAAAAAAATGTGGCAATTTTTAATTTGCACAATCCAGAAGGAGCAATCTCTGCCAAATTACAGCATTCATCCCAGCTTCTTACTTGTATTTTGAAGGATATAAAGTAAATAAGTGAATTTTTTTTTTGGTCATGTTGCATTCAAAACATGGAACAGAAATACTCAGAACAGATTGCACCTTTTTTGATTTGAAAACATTCACAAACAAATATCAGTTCTTTCCTTTTACTTTTAGGGGTAAATGGACGCCAAAAATTTGTTTTTGATATGTCTTATTTTTCAAAACTGATGTATTGTAAAGAATAAAATCTAAAAATCACAGCAAATGAAGTAATAAAGTAAAATAAATTAACATTTTGGAGTCAATTAGGATGAGTGATTATAGATAAGTCTGTTTTTAGCCTGAATAAAGAAAAGTCAGTGTAAAATTGATCACGTATTTACATTTCTTTTATCCAAATGTCATTGTTTTTCTTTAAAATGTACGTGTTGTATCAATCTAACACCCTTATCAGCTAAATTACTGACTCCTGACAGGTTTTCAATGCTAAAATCCTATAAAAGATGATACAGAATAGGAAAAACAATGCGTTTTGGTGTCACTTGCATTTTTATACAATAAACAGATCCAAAAAATGGACTTACCTGCATGGACGAAGTAGGCCAAGTACAGGTCGAGCTCCTTTACGGAAACTCCTATGTGATGCGGCTGCACGCACAGCCCTGGGTTCGAGCACTGCGGTGACTTAACCAGCCTTTCGCCGTCAGTACTTTCAAGAGGAATACCTTTGAATAAAATCACCATGACCAGGTCCAAGCGCCACACTTTGTCCGCCTGACGCAGGCAGTCGATTCTCCTCATCTTGCCCTTCTGGTCGGGGTTCGAGAGAACACAGCAAGGGGGCTTCTTCCCGGTGACGGTGAGCACAAAATCCTCGCGGAACTCGGGCCGGATGTCCTTGCGGAGTTTGGCCAGCAGCCGCGATGCCCACTTCTGCTTGACCTCCGGCTTCTCGCTGAGCAGCTCGTCCTTCACGGCTCGCTCCTCTTCCTTCGACATGCGCTTCTCGTGCTTCTTGAAGTATTTTCTCTTGCGGGCCTGCAAGTTGAACCAAGTGTAGGCAAACGCTCTCACATGGGGCAGCAGTGCTTCAATGAAAGGATGGAATTCATCCTGCGAAGGAGGACAGGAGAGCAGGAATTAGAGACCACATGGCCAACCCAAGTCAGTCACAGTTTAAGTTTCAGAGAGAAAAAATAAATGAATAGTGTGTAGACAAACAGATACAGTTGAAGTCAGAATTATTAGCCCCCCTTTGATTTTTTTTTTTTGTTATTTTTTTAATGTTTCCAAAATGATGTTTAACAGAGCAAGTAAATTTTCACAGTATGTCTGATAAGATTATTTCTTCTGATGAAGACTGTCTTTGTTACATTTCGGCCAGAATAAAAGCAGTTTTTTTATTTTTTAAAATAACATTTTGAGGTCAAAATTATTGACCCCTTTAAGCTATATTTTTAAAATGTCTTTTTAAGCAGTATAGCCTCAAGTGTCTTGAAAAATATCTAGTAAAATATTATTTACTATCATCATGATAAAGATAAAATAAATCTATTATTAGAAATGATTACCTATTATGTTTAGAAATATGTCTTTTCAATTTGTTAAAGAAATCTCTCTGTTAAACAAAAATTAGGAAAAAAAAATAAACGGGGGCTAATAATTCTGACTTCAACTGTATATGCAAGTGTAAACCAAAATTAATTGGTTTATTTTTTTATTAACTATTTGAAGTACAAATATAGCACATGCAGACACCATGAAAGACCAGTAAACAATAATAGAAAAATGTAATAATTTAGTAAGTTACTACCAAGATTATATGTTTAATAAGCCTCTGCAATTTTTCAATAAACAAAAAAATAAATAACTATCTTTATATAAATATGAGACTTTTTTTGACTTGACACACCATGAAAGATTCATTATACACACCTACATAATAATAATAATAATAATAATAACAATAATATGAAAATAATAAAAAAGTTTAACAAAATATATATTTTTATTTAAATTAAAGCCAAGCTAAGTGCTAAAACAACCTAAAAAAAAAAGCAGAACCCTTTAAAAGCTAAACATAAACATATAACAAAAAAGTATAAAATGTTCCATTTTTATATTTAGCATTAAGCACATAATTTAGGCAAGTTAATTCAATTAACTTTATATATCAATATTATACCTCATTAAGTTACATGATATATTTCCTAATAAGCATCTGCAATTTTGCTTTTAAAAGATGTCAAATTGAACATGACGTACAGAAATAACAACAGATTTCCCACATCAGACTCCATGAAAGCGAAACGTGCACATCTACATAAAATCCCGTTTGATTATTTTGAAAAACGGCCCTCAACAGCAGGAGTGTGTCTGTGAACCGAGCAGGGCAGTGTGTGTGTGTTGGTGTGTGTGTGTGTGTGAAGCTCGTCTAGGACATATCTTGGCTCTCTGGCAAGAATGCTGGTCTGTAGGGGTCTGCCAGGGCCGAGAAAAAGCAACAACCGACCAGGAAAATTGAAGTGGCTATTTTTATCTGTTCTTCATAAAAATGCACACACGATTCCAAAAAAGCGTTCGCTATCAGCGAGGAGTGTGTTGTTTTCACACAGGAGTGTGTGTGCGGGGCAGATTGTGCCGGGTTTTGGGATCCCTTCACCTGCCGCTGGTGCACAACCTGGCAGAAAATCAATTTTTAGAATCTGACGACAAAAAAAGACGAATTTTGAAGTGTCGGCTGTGGCTTTAAGATGTCTGCATTCTCGTTTAGTTTTTTGTAATCTACAAAGATGATATTTTAATTAAAATTAATACAACATTTCTGTTCAGATGCAAAAAATTTGGGAAAGCTCCACAATGCAATGACTATATATATAATATTTATATTTAACGCTTAAGTTTTATTGAACACTTATCACCACAATTATGATGTGCATTTCTGCATCTCTAGGCCCTCATGTCCATCTCTTGCCTAAAAGAAATAAATTATAAACACTAATAATAGGGCAAATAAACAACGTGCAGTGTCTAATATGAAATAATGTGAGTTTTTACACAGAAAATAACTCAGGGTTTATATTACATAGAGAGAATAATGGCAGACTGCCAATCACTAGAATAACATTTCCACAAACAGCAATAGCCCTGCATCGTGTCCCAAAACCGACCGTGCGAGAGCACGAGAGGGCTGCCAGCGAGCAAGCAAAGTGCAGATTTCATTTGAATACACACAGATATATGAATACAACGCGGACCAGTGCCGAACAATTCATTCGGTGCAATTTTGGGATATTAATTCAATTAATTTCTCAGGAGTAATTTCAGGCACTGCTGCTAATTTAAAAAAATAAATAAACCCTTATCACAAAAAGCTGGCACTGTTTGCATGCGATTACTGCGTTATTATACGTGTGGACTTAACAACAAGACATCATATAGATACATATTGCCACATCTCTTTTGTTACACCACAGGAAATCTGGGATTTGCATAAGCCTATATCATTATTACAGTGTACGGAACAATGTGTGTGTCGTATACGTTTAATCATATTGTTTCCTTCCTGTCTTGTACGAGAATCAAACTCCATCGCCTCCGAGGCATAAAAAAAAACTATTGTTTCATCCTGCATTTAAACCACTGAATGATTTTTTTCTCTTATCTTCCTTCGCTGGCTCTCCAAGTAACTTAATCCAAAGTCTGTGAAATATAGTTCCTCAATAACTGATATGATCTTTTGTTGTGGCTTTTTGCACATTCTTTTTTATTAAAGAAAAGATCTGTTGCCTACACAAATATTGATTTTACTGTAAAAACTTTATGCAGAGGTATATCTCTAGATTAAAGACTAATTGTATGTGCAAATTATTAAAATTTAAGATAATTATGAGCGCTCCTTCTCTCTTTTTTGGGGGGGGTCAGAATACGAGCAATTTGCGAAAACGCTCCTGGTGCCAGAACAAACAGCGTGTTTGGAGTGTGTTGGAGTGTCAATATAGGGTCTGGTTAGCATGTCAGGTTTTTCCAGACTCCTAAAGTGTTTCAAGCTGAACCTCGGTGTCCTATAGAAAGAAAGGCCTCAGCAGGGAACAATAGTGCCTCGTGGCCAAGATTTAAAAAAACAAAAGTTTTAAACATGCATATACTGTAAATATAAAAGAAAACGGATGACTAATAAAATGAAATGCATTCATTTACTAGCAAAAGATATAAATGTTGTTTTCTGAATCAACTAAAAATTAAAAAAAGCTTGCTTTGATTTTAAGATAAAAAAAAACAGTATAAAGTATTTTCTGGCACTCAGATGACTGTTTGAGTACTCAAACATGACACACACACACACACACACACACAGAGAGAGAGAGAGAGAGAGAGACAGAGAGAGAGAGACAGAGAGAGAGAGAGAGAGAGAGAGAGAGAGAGGGGGAGAGAGAGCAGAACTCATGCTGCCTTAAAACTGTAATCGGGGGGAAATCAATGGATTTTTGACTTTTTATGAATGTTGCTGTCAAATTACTTTGATTATTACTTAATTTTTGCACTTGTTCTCAATTTTCTCAATCACAATATTTACAAATATTGCCATTTTAAGTGACAAATGACACAACCTCTTATGTAAAGTGTCAGTCAGTGCTTATATGACACATTTACAGCGTTTGGTAAATTATCAAATCCTTCCGTAACAGATCATGCAAGCATTTCTAACAGAAATATGCAAGCTATAAAACAACTTAAAGCAAACTCGCCTAATCAGATCTATAAAAAAGAGCACTTGGAGAACTTTATCAGCTCTTCTTTCTCCATACACATAATTTGTCTCTTTTTTTTCCACAGGAATCCTCTCTAAACAAACTGTAACTAACACGGTAAAAGGAACGTCCCTGCATGCAGCACAATGCTGAGGCCTTCTCCTTTTGTTTTGTGCATTCAATAAAACTCATTTAACCAAACAGTTTAAAATCACATCAAGTCTACACAGCTTTTCCAGAACTGTCACCTCACTTCACCTGCCACCATGATTCAGACAATGAATGGGTTTCTTTTGAAAGCTCCTTTAACCCTCTCGGTTGCTGTCCTAACTTTATTCCGCTTTACTTTTTATTGCACAATAAGCAATAAAAATAAAGCTGCATGCATTTACAAACTTGCATTAAGTGGTCTTCGTTTTTACCAGTAAAATGTTCATTTGAGAATTTTAGCCCTCAGAAGGTTTTTTTTTTTTTTTTGCACACAGCTGCTACTAAATATCAGAAATGCAGTGACAGTAAGGCTTGCAAAAAATTTAAAAACTGTTCTGATGCGGTGAAAAAAAAAGTCTCATATATAAGAGATTTTTATTGCCTGCAGCTGGTTCTAACTAAAGTTAATAATGTAAAACTGCACAGCAGCATTGAAACTTCATTCAAAAATAAAAAGCTGCTAAAATATATGAATAGATGCGTTTATAAAATGTTAAAATAAGATCCTTATTAGGATGAACTAGGGAAACAGATTGATTTCCACCGTAAATACTTTTTTATTTTGAGTTCTGCTGCTTTAAAGAAACTCTAAGTGAACCCAAAAATGCAACTTTGTAATCTTTAAACAACCATAAAACAAGTCAATAAGTTTACTCGTATGTTGTAAATCAAACAACAATTAAAAACACTGTTTTAAAAGTGCAACCAAATCCAACGTGCACACCGTTGACTCTGCAAGCTTAGTGCAACGTTTACGTTCACATACAGCGCTATTTAAAGCTTAACTTGCTAAATAAGCACCTCGCTTTCCGTGCAAAAGCACGTAGAAAAAAAAGAAAGAACGACAGAAATGTGCATAAAAACATATATGTACGAGAGGTGGGCGCCATCCGCCATGTGGTAGTTAACTTGGCTCTGTCAACGCATAAATGCCTTAGTGCACACTAAGTTACTTGTCTTAAGCAAAGGTTAGTCTCTATCCGTGCCGTCCCGGCAAAAGACACCGCTGAAAAGCAACAAACAGAGTTAATAACAGACGAAAATGTCACTTACCTGTGTTAGGCATAGCGGAGAATACATATCTGTCGGTTTTAACTCTTGAATTGGCGATGTATATGTTGTGTGTGCGCGCGTGAGTGTGCGTGTGGGTGAGGGTGTGTGTATGTGTGAATGTATGGGGTGTGTATGTATATGTGTGTGTATGAAAAGAGAAAAAAAGAGAGACAGAGAAGAAGGGAGAGAGGGAAAATAAAGCCTTGCTTCTTGCTTTCACATTTCCAACTCTGCGAAGTGCGCGCGACGCTTCAGCGCTCCATAGAGCTGAACTTTAACCCCGCCTCGAGTTACACACATCTACTGTACTGTACTGTTAAAGCCGTATATCCAAACTTTCGGCATTATCATCAACTGCAGCCTAGAGAAAAGTCCCGACGACGGATGGATGGAAGTACGCGGAGATTTCACAGAGCCATGAGTCAAACTGGTGGTGGTGAACCCGCCGGGAAGAGCGATTATTTCATCTTGCGGTCATTTGAATAGAAAAAGAACAAAAAGGATAAGCAAAAAGTCGTCCGGATGCGTTAGAAAAGTCGCGTTTGATTCATTCTTCGCTGTCTCTTATAGCGCCGCGTCGCGCGCTCGCTTGCATCCGCCGTGAGGCATGTGGCGGTGCGAAGCAAAACTGAGGCGGATTTACGAGCAGCGAGGAGGGCTCGGCATGCTTAGGAAGATTGTAATATCCTTAAAACCCCCTGTTGCAAAAGCTGCCACTTGTGTCGCGGTTAGTTTCGACCTGAGAGAGAGAGAACGAGAGAGAAAGAGAGAGAGAGGGAGGAAAAAAGTGAAGCGCACGATTCGAGTCCGCTGAGACGAAGCTCCCGTTCACTTTTGCCGTCCAAACTCTTGGGCTCTTCCATCAGCACAGCGCCCTCAATATCGGCACGAGAGCCACACACATGCGGGACAGGGGAAATATGCACTCCCAATGCCGCTGCACTTCGTATTCATGAAGTGCTGTAATGCACAAAGAGTGCGTTTGATTTACGCACACACTTTTCATGCGCTTTATTATAGACTAATAACTGAATGTGGACTTTTAATAAAGAAACGTTTAAAAAACAAGTCAAACTATATAAAATCACTCCAAACCAGCAATGCATTTAATGCAAAATGCGTGTTTGCATATAACGTATAAAAGTTGTCAAATAATAACCCTTCCACTCGTTTAATAAATACTGATGTGATTGCATATCATAAAAACACTGATTGATGCATATCTTTAAATACACGTTGGATTTCAAGCAGTAAAATCAGTATCTGGATTTATCCGAGCTTTAGATACAAAGCAACACAAACAACGTACTCACTTCATTTCGAATGTGACCAAAGTAACTTTAGAGAATAATATTTTTCATAACTGTATATGGCTCACTAGAGGAATCATTTAAAAAGAGTCAACAGTTCATAGAGTCGAACAGAATGAAGTTGATTCACTAAACAGAATCGACTCAAGGGTCATTCACTCGAAATCACGCTCTATGTATTTATTCTGTTAATTCTGCAATCGTGATTTTGAATTGCTTATCTACTTAAAAGAAGACCACAAAGTAGCTGCCCTGTGCACATATAACATGCACTAAACCAATTGAGATAACATTTTATTAAAAAATAAATAAACAGTACATGATGCGTATATGCAAACAGCTTATATGTCAGCAAATAAACAATTTACTAGTAACTAATTTAAAGTCCCACGTGTAAATGAATCATTCGTTCGGGAGTCGAACAAGTCTGGTCGTGCTGAATAAAGTTGATTCAATAAAAAGAATCGACTCAAAAGAGTCATTCACTTGTGAATCATACTGTTCGCAATGTTAGCCTAATGTATTGATTGTGCAATGTGACCAAACCGGTTGCGTAATGTTTATGGTTCAGTAAAAATAAAATGTGCGCAACAACAAATGTCATAACGTCCAAACTGTTGTTTCCATTATTAACACAACAATAAATTAATTTAGCATAGGCCTACTCAAAGGTCAAATCTATATCAAGAATATCATATGCAATATTTGAACATGAACGTGATCAAAATTGTTTTATGTTCTTTTAAGTATATTGTTGCAACCACCAATGTGTTATCATATTACACGTTTGACCCGTCTGGAATGTGCGACTGGTGTGTTCCTTAAGAGCATATGCCTATTAATATTTTATATTACATTTCAGGGCCAATGGTAGCTACATGTTACACGCACAAAATAAAAATCATCTGTTTGTATATCAGAAATCCACCCCATCTGAATACCTTGATTTAATAAAAACCAGGTATGGACACTAATGGATGTAAAAGCTTCTGTCAATGAAATGTTATGTTTCTACTCACGTGTACCGAACGTGCAAACATCATTAATAAGCAAACCTAGTGCTGTAATTAGTTTGGTTGGCACTCATCTGCGTTTTATTATTAACCAACTGCTCTCGAAAGTCAATCGGGCGCCCCCTAGAAAACAAGTCACTTGCCTATATACATTTCAGCTCAGACACGTTGTTTTCATATTTATTCACATTAGGAAGAACTAAAAATCACTATTTCATAAAGTGTCTGGTGTGCATGAAGATTTCAGTGAGCAATAAAGTGCAATGCAAACACCAAGGTGCGTTTTATTCAATGCAACATAGGTGTTGATTAACACAGCACTATGTATGATGGAAATGATAGGAAACTGCATATTAATTATGCTCGCAACTCACAGTCACACTAACTTGCTGCAGGTGCACGTCCGTCCCTCTGGTGTTTTCATGAGCTACACTGTGATTGGGCAAAACACCGAAATTCAAAGCTCACAACGTCGCTATTGGGCAAGTTTCACGTGCATGTGACAGCAAACGCTCCTGCAAGACAAACTCCCTCAGACACTCGGTTTGTCGGTAAACAGCCTCGCGGAAACACAAATAAATTAGATTGGGAATAGAGGGAAAGAGCGCTTATCTTTATGATATCAGACTTCCGTTTTGTTTTGACAGCCTGACGGGAATGCAAAGGCTCAGAATGTGCAACAAATTCAATCAGAGCAGATGCTGAGATGTGTGGTCTAAAACTTCATCATGTCGCAAAACTGCATTTATTATAAGGAAAAATAAGAATAACAAAACATTTTCTGCTTTTATTATAAAAATACAGTGTATTTGGCGTGTCCTAAACTTCCATAGATCGAAAGCTGTGTGATTAGATCTGTTTTTATTATAGGTTATCATCTATTATAGGTATTATTATTATTATTATTATTATGCATTCATCCGTATGCACAATCTAAACTATCCACACTTTATTGCCCCCTTTTAATATTGCTTTATAAAACATTTAAAAGCCATTTTTAGTGGAATCCACCCGTCCGTCACTCTATTTTGCCAGTAAAGCAAATATAAACACTTTACATTCTAAAAAACACCAAATCAAATAATATTTTGCATATTTGCAGGTATTCAGGTGTGCAAGTTGAAATCGATTCAGCAGTTCAACTCCACAATCAGTAGCCTAAATTAAATTGGCACTTAATTAATCAGCAAAATGCAAGAATTTGACGGATATACTATGAGTTGTGTGGCATTATTCATTTTTACACGATTCGCTTGTAGAAAGGCCATCCACCAAAATTTACGTAAATTTAAAAGCCTAATCAATTAAACAATCAAGCTATTTACCTCCGAAAGTCGGTATTAAATATATATGTAACAAAAACCTTTTAGTAGAACATCTTCTAATGACCACTGGGGCCTAAATGTGCTGAATTTAAAGCACAGGTATTAATAGACTTATTGATTTAAACCCTGATTGGCTGAACGGCGCATACAGGCCTAATGAAGAATCGATTATTGATGAATTTGCGGGAGGATGCACAAAACTAGGCTATCAAATAAAAATAGCATCGAATTGATGTCTATCATTGATAAAATAAACAACTGAACAAATATTTTAAGGATAAATTTAGTGTCAAAAAAGGAATGAATATTCACATGACCTTAATTTTAGACTTAAATATGGCATCTAATTGTCATCCATTCAGAATCAAGCAGGCCCATTTAACAATTATAATAAATGTAAAATATATTAACCAAAAAAATAAATAAATAAAAAAAATCCCTGCCTATAAACAATAGGTGACTACCAAATCCTACACCGTTTATCCAGGTTTATATCCAATTATGAACCAAAACGAATATTACCAGGCATACAACCGCGGCTAACAAATAATAAAAAAATCATTAAATTTATAATAAAATCTAAAATTCGCATATTTTGTCTCGTCTAATTGTGGCAGACATTAGAGACGCCTTTATAGCATTTTCTGCCAAGTTCTACGAGAAGGTACTGAATGCCAAGGCAACTGTGCCAAGGCTTTTGGAGGCAGAGTGGCAAAGACGAGGCAAAAAAACTGCAGTGTGTAAAGGACAACGGAGCGAACTACATGCTCTCGTCGAATTTGTTTTTTATCCTGCATTTTGAGCTTTTATTCATTGTTTTTATTTTTTTTAAGTGTCGGGAGCAAGTCAGGTAAGGCGCGTAAAATCCACTTGGATGGAGTTTGTCCTCAACTTGAGAGGTGGCCGTGAGTACAAATCACTTTTTTATTAGTGCTTAACACAGAAGAAAGAATAAATTGAATACATCTGCAAAGTCTTGTTGGAGAATCCGTTCTGCTTTAGCGGGTGTGAAGAGGAGACCATGTGTAAATCTGTAAGTGTGTGAGAAGAGAGAGAGGAGAGGGAAAAAAAGTGTGCGCTGAAGTTGTTTCCCGATAGTCTTCAGGGGTGAAAAGGCATAAAACTTAGCGTTAGATCGCCATCTAATGAAAAACTTTCCTCAATGTGGCTAAAAGTTACCTTTAGAAATGCAGCATGTTTTATATTTGGTTAATACGAGTTAACGTCGTTGGCACCTACAGGTGGAGCAAAAAAATGTTGCATAAAATAATTGACATTTTAATAAAAGGCTTTTAAAAATGTAGACAGCTGCGGGAACTTGTTAATAATGTGAAATGAAGATTTTATAAATTAACATGAATGACAATTCCTACTTAAAAAGCATTTTATGATAGCATACGAAACATTTATTTCACATAAAACACTCTGCAAGTCAATAATGCATCTAAAAATGTATATTGCCGTGCAATTCGCTATGTAACACACGCATTTTAATTTATGTGCCAATATATTACAGCAACATTGAAATATTGACATATTTAAATTATTGTAGTTTGAATAAAAGCTTCCTTATCAGATTCTTCAGCTCATAAACTCTGCTTGCAAAATGTGTAAAAAAACGAATTTAAAGTAAATTACAGCTCAAATTATAATCATAACAAAATAACAAAAGGTTCTAAACATGCAATGCAAATGAGTAAAATAGCGAAGACACATGAATTAATCTGATTTTAAAAATAATATACGATTTTAATGTGTTTGATAGCCACTTAAAAGCTGTAAAAAGAAAGAAAAAAATAATTTATTTCCAAAATGTGAGTGAATATAATGAAAATGTATTAAATATACGCAAAAAATCTATTTAAAAAATAAAATCAACCCTTTAAACCCAAAAATATGAAATATTAAAATAGGTAAATTGAGTAAAAAGAAAAATCACAATCACTATTCATAGATCATTATGAAAATGATTTATAGACGTATTCTCATGCAGGCACACACCATAATATGCTAATGTAATAAACACTATTGTTATTATTGACATATTGATTTAATTTATAAAATGAATGATTGGTTATAACTGAGTCAATGCACATCATAATTCATTAATTTAGCCCGACGTTTTCTTTCTTCTAACCGCTCAGGCATCAAATATAGGTAGAGACTCCACCTAGAGGCTAGAATATGAACTGACATCACTGTAATTTTCTTGTCACAAAACTGAAAAAATTTTCAAAGATGATTCCTTGGATTTACTAAATTTGTTTAAGTTAAATGTTTGTAAACAATTTATTGGGGCTGAATTTAAACAAACAAATTAAGTTGAACATTGCTAAATTTAAATAGTTTAAATTCAACAAACTGTTTGCAACAATTTTGCAGACAATAATTAAGTTGAACATTGCTAAATTTAAATAGTTTAAATTCAACATAAACTGTTTGCAACAATTTTGCAGACAATAATTTTTCATTGTATATTGATATATGATATATTCCAAGCGGACATAATGATTACTATACATTTTTTTACCATGATTTACAGAAGACAACTTCTAAAATGTCTTTCAGTACTTCAATACATACAGATAAATACCGATTGCCACATTAAAAATCAGTCATTGGATGACATTAAATTATGTGCAATTGGTCAGTGCAGTTGCAAAAGCAATAATTAAATGATTATAAATAACATTTATTAGATCACTATTATTTTTTAACCATTTTAATACATACAGATCAGAACAAGCATGTTCCTTCAATTGTATTTACATTTATTAGTTACGCAAAATGATTATGGGACATAACTTCACCCAAATTTTTACATTTGTTTTCCATCGTAAACTTACACTAGACACTTATTGAAACATTACTTGCTTGGTGTATAAATTGTTTTCAATTTAAAGCATGATATTATCATTTCATTTCATTTAATTTCATTTCATTCATTCATTCATTCATTTATTTAAGCTATTTCTAAGACTATGCAGAAATTGTACACTCAAAAAATGAGTTTTGCTGCTTGTTCCAAAAGCATTTTGTTTTTTAAATGAGCTGAAACATCCCAATTCTTAATATTTTTGGGACAACTTAACTGTTTCAATCTAATTGTTTCAATTCTCTAAATGTTCAATCTATTTAAATTTGTAGAAACAATTAGGTTAAATTAATCAATTTGTGTTCCACACAATCCCTTTCATGTTGCCCCAATGCAAATAAATTAAATTAAATGTTGCCCCAATGCAAAACGAAGTCAACTATAAGTTGATTGAGCATAAATCAATTAAGTTATCCCAAAAAACTAAAGAATTTTGTTATTTTAGCTCATTTTAAGAAGTAGCTTGAATAAGCAGCATATATATATATATATATATATATATATATATATATATATATATATATATATATATATATATATATATATATATATACTGGTATTAAAGTATAAATACACAGAAAACGTCAAGAATAAAATACAAAATAATGTTGCAGTTTTTTTTTGTAATACACCAAATGCATCAATATTTTTGTCTTTAAGTGCATAAACAAAATCAAAAATTCAGTTTTACCAAAATTCAAGTGATAATAAATGATCTGAAAAGGGGACATGTGCATCTATTTCACCTTTTTCCCTCTGTATTCCTTTAAAAGCCACAAGAGGGTGATCTTTCAAGGCCTTTCCCTTCAGTTCAGAAACAGTGTTTTTGCATACAGAATCATATTCAATATCTCGCATGCACTGCAAATGCAGACGACTGGAAAACGTGACAAACGCTTCTCATACTTAAACATAGCGTTACGCAAATGAGAGCTGTGTGTTTGGGAATGATAAATGCGCTGGCGATCCAGCCCAGGTGGCCCCGAAATGTAAAGCTGGGTCCCACGGTCCCACCTGGAGCAGGATTTTTGTGGGATGGGGTGTTGGTGGTGGGGGGCAGTTGTGTTTTAGGCAGCCGGAGGGTAATAACATTATCCAGAGCCATAGCAGCTTGCCTTCGGGGGTTTTGCCAAGCCGTGGCCCTTATGAATAAACAACAAGAAACACGGCAGAGGATCTCCTTACTCTGACGCTATTGTGCTTTTAAATAGAGTGAAGCTGTAATGCGCTCCAGAGTTTGTAGGGCTGGAAAACGACAGGTGACTTTTGAAGCGGCGAGGATAACATTTACAGCAGGAGATGGTGGCAGATTAGATTAAGCGGAATAGAAGATGTAAATAATAGGAGGGTTTGCTTATTTTAGAGTGAAATCAAAATTACTTAAGTTTCAGCTGATGTGTTGTGCTGATTACTTACTCAACTATTTTTAATAGTGATAAAAATGATGATGATGATGATGATAATAATAATAATAATTTAAATTGGTTACATTGAGGCACTCTATTGCATACTGATACAATCTATTTGGAATAAGTAAAATGCAAATAGTTTTTAATAATGCAAACTGTATGTTCAATATGGGGGTTCTCTATAACACCACTACACTACTAATACAGCTCTATTAAAAAAAATATATTACGCAGAAATTATTGTTCAGAAATTGAAAGTGAATTTCATGTTACTAAGAAAAGACAAATACACTGAATAAAGTAGATTACTTCAATTACTCATATTTTATCATTTTTATTTTATATATATACTGCTTTGACACAATCTATATTGTAAAAAAGTTTTACATAAACATGAATTGCATTATACTGTATATATATCTTAATTATACTCTAATTACATATCTTACAGAATATCTTATTATTTAATTACATTTTTGTTTTAAAAAATGACAATGTTATAAACCCTAAAATAAACATTTTTGAAGAATATTAGTTATGAAATTATTCGTAACATTATGTAACCAGTTATTTTAGTTAATTCCTTTCAATCTGACAGTTGTACTTTCATTGCATGTTGTTATTTGCACTTTGTTATTAGTTTTAAAACCGCTTATAAAAAAGAACAAATTATTATTAGTTAATTCATAGTTTATTGGTCAATTTATCAGTATTGGTTCATACTTTATATTTAAAATGCTTATTTTTTGCCATTTATTAACAATTTCTCATATTAGTTCTTAAAATTTTCTTGTTTAGTTTTAAATTTTAGTAAATTAGCTAAAATTACTAGTAAAAATTACTTCCGTTTTTACATTTTTCTATTTAAAGTCTTCATTTATTTTCTGTTTTAGTTTGCCTATTTGTTAAAGCAACTGTTGTTGCTTAAAATTTAAATATATTTATATTATTTCAGTATTTAGGCCTATATATCAAGGGAATTTTGTTGTTTAACTATATTTTAACTATACATTTTCACCCAATACTTATATTTACTTAAGTTTATCCTACACTGTAAAAAAATACTGTCTGCCTTAAATCATTAAGCTGAATCAATTAACCTTATGAGTCATTTGAACTCATATTATATATTAAACTGACCTAAAACAGCTTTCTTAACTTATAGAAATAAGTTGGAACATGATTAACATAACTTAAGTTGCAATTAAGTAAAAAAATAAAAAAAAACATGTTGTCATGACTTATTGATCATATATTTTATTACAGTGAAGTACAGTACACTTTTTACAATAAGTCAATCAACTTTGTTTTAATTGTGATCAACACAAATGTTGTACTTTTTGTTTCCAAGTTTAAATCATAATTCTAATTCTAATTTAATCAGTATAACTTGTCTAATTATATTTCACTTCAGTTAGGCCCAAGAGACATGCAAAAAAAAAAATCTTAAATATTTTCATTTGTTTTTTTTTCTTTTCAGCCAGGACTACACTGAAAAAAAAAATAGATTTGCAAAATTTAGTTCGAGGTAACTGGTTGCAAACAATTTATATTGGCTGAATTTAAACAAATTAAATGTAGTAATGTTTGATTTAATTTGTTTCAGCAAATAAATTGTTTGCAACCCTTAAAAATGTTGGTTAATCCAATGAATATTTTTTTCATTGCATTTGTCAAGGTGATGTTTACAGTATATTAAGATTTAAGACTTAAATCTTAAAATCTAACATATATGTATATGTTTTTTTTTAGGTCTACAGTTGTCAAAATAGCTTTTCTGTTTCAATTCTTCAAATTCATTTTAATTCAACTAGACCAAACTAAACAACTTTTATTTGTATTCTACCTTATATATTTCATCACAAATGTTTCATCTTACCTAATTTTATCCCAAAATTAAGTATTTAGAAAGTTCACAATAACGCCTGCCACAAATGTAGTCAAATGAAACATTACTAACACTAAAAACAAAAAAATTCCAATATATTTTAAACTCTGCGACTATCAAATCACCATTTAACTAGCCTGTCAGCATTACTCATGTATATGTACACTGCTGCGGTGTGTGTGAGTGTGTGTTTGTAATGGTGAGAAGAGATGTTTTTTTTTTTTTTTGAGGTGGTGGTGTGGGGGGAAGGGGGGTGATGGAGCTGCTGCTGCTGGTTTTGGAAGCTCTGAGCTCCACCTGCTGCCACCGAGATGCCAACGCTGGAAAACCGCCAGCATTGACCCACACACACACACACAGTTCTCTCTCTCTCTCTCTTTCCCCATTCACAAACACAAAGCTAACAGGCCCAGACTCGGTTTGCATTCGCTGCGTGCTGTTCGATAAATAAAATGAGCTTTTTCCTGCAAGCGCCACAAATACTGTGAACAATAGGACTGATGTGGTGTTTTCACTCAGCCAGATTGGGCGTAGATTAATGAAGAGTGGTGCTTACGGCGGCTCTAATGAGTGCAGACAGAGGCCTCGATAAGACGAGAGGCAGTTGTGAGAATAAAGAGGAGTGAAAGGAGACAGATGGGCCTTACGACCGTGAGAGGAGACGGGAAACACACACATGAGGAAGAGGAACTACAGTACATGACTCTCTGTGTGTGTGAGATACAAGAGGCTTGTGTTAAAAACGCACAGGGGACCACGAGTAGGACAGATCACTCTAAAACAGAGCAAAGATGCATCTTAACATATATTTGAAAACCAGAGTAATATGTTGGGTTTAAAAGCTTTTTTTTGGACTTGACAAGATATTTAATATTGTACAAGCATCTTTTTTTATACAAAATTGTATATAAAGTCTAAATAACAAGAAAAGTTTTTTCTAGATTAGATTTTTTTTATTAAGGATGTGCTTTTAATGTAGCATGTATTTATTATAGCAACGAAGGTGCATTTAGTTGATCAAAAGCCACTGTAAAGACATTTATAAAGTTGTAAAATATGCAAATAAATATTCCTAAAAGTAAAATAAATGCATCACAGCTTCTAAAAAATAAATAAATAAACATTTTAGCATTTTTTAGGCTTTTTGAGAAGAAATTTCTAAACTTTTAGAGAATTTGTTAACAATCCTCAATAAAAAGAAAAGTTTTTTTCTAGATTAGATTTTATTAAGGATGTACTTTTATTGTAGCATGTATTTATTATTATATTATAGCACAGAAGATGCATTTAGTTGATCAAAAGCAACCGTAAAGACATTTATAATGATGTAAAATATGCAAAAAAATGTTCTTTAGCATAAAATAAATGCATCACAGTTTCTAAAAATAAAAAATAAAAACTTTAGCAGTTTTTAAAGCTTTTTTTGAAGAAATTTCTGAATTTTTAGAGAACTTATTAACTTAAAGGAAGTTCTTTTTATTAAAGCATGTATTTATTATTATATTAGAGCAAAGAAAATACGTTTAGTTGATCAAAAGCAAATGTAAAGACATTTAAAATGTTGTAAAATATGCAAATAAATGATCTTTGGAGACAAATAAATGCATCATGGTTACTAAAAATAAATAAATAAAAATTTTAGCAGTTTTTAATGCTTTTTAAGAAGAAATTTGAAAACTTTTAGAGAATTTATTAACAAAATAATAAACAAAATAATTTTTAATTTATTAAAAAGTACATAACATTAATATTATTGTATTTGACCATGATTAACGTATAACGATTTATCATAAAAAATATAATACTTAAAAAAACTTGCATACAAATTATAAACCCATATAAAATTATGATTAAATTATTATTTTTACATTTGTGTCAAATGTTTTATAAAACCTTTCATTTGACATACATAATATATATAATAAAATAATTTGAGTTTGTTTCATTTATATTTTTAAAGTTTTTTCAGGTCTGGGAGAATTCTGATTATAGGCCTTTACAAAAAATAAATCACAATCAGTGCATCCCAAATCTGAATATGTGGGAATTCCATCAAAAAGAAAAAAAAATCTGTGATAAGAAATCCTGCCACTACACATGTCCGCCAATGTCCAGAACTCGCGGAGAGTCTTTCTTAAAAACAAGCCTTCAGGCAAGTACGGTCCATATGCAAGCTGTTGCAATAGGCAGGCATATGCTGGGTATATATAACACGTTTTCACCCTCCCCCTCATTCCTTCTGTTTGATCGCAGCACAGAGCGCCAGGAGCACGGCAGACCTCATGCTCGCTGTTCACGGCATACGTGCGTTCATTCAGCACAGATACGGACTGCGCAAAGACACTAACATCAATGGAGAGAATGCAAAGGCATCGGGCGCGCACGTAAACAGCAGACAAACAGATGTGCAAGGCAACCTACCCACCCTAAACACTTTAAAAAACACTACGAGACACCTGACAGCTGTTCCGGGCTGGGAGGAGGAGGAGGAGGAAAAAAAACATTCGCAGCTCGGAGCACACAGCTGGATATGGAAACAAGTCCCTCTCCCAAACATACACACACATGCGCGCGTGCGCTCGGCTCGCAGCATGCAGGAGCCGACAGGTGACGGAGATGAAAATTAACTACAACCACCATCCCAAGACAATCGCCTTATTACGCAGGTGCAAATGCATCAGTGCAAGCAGATTCTGTTGAGCTCATCTGTGATGAAGGGTAGATGTGAATGAAGCCAGTTCAAGACTGACCCTTGAACATTTCTCGAATTTTTTTTCTGTATGTTGGTCAAATAAAGAGGTAGATTTTTTAACTCAAGCTATTTTTTCCAGATATGATAATAAGTTCATTTTCATTCTATTAAACACTAAAAACATATTTTGAAGAAAGCTGTAAAGCTGTAACCATTACCATACATGGTGGGAGAACAAATGTTATGGTAATCAAAGTTTAGTTTTCAGCTTTCTCCAGAACATATGCCTTTGTGTTCAACATAAGAAAGTAAGTCAAACAGGTATAGAACAAGTAAAGGGTGAGAAAACGTCAGATTTGGGTGAACCATACCTTTAAAAATCAATATTTCCTTCACCATCCACCACCCTTGAAACAGAAACTTAAAGGAATAGTTCACTTAAAAATGAAAATTCTGTTTTTAACTATCAACCCACCTGTCATTTCAATTCCCTGAGACCCTTGCTAATCTTCAGAACACAAATTAAGATAGATTAGATGAAATCTGAGAGCTCTCTCATTATTTTCTTCACCATCCTCTCTGATGGAATGAGCTACCAATGAGCAGATAAAGAATGTAGTATTTCTTCTCTATCTTCTGGTTGTCTAATAAACAAGCTATTGTGCATTATTACTTTAGTCATATTTCACTAATTGATTTTTAAGAATCTGTAATTTCACATTTCCAGAACCTTCACTCTCCCTGTTCCATACTAATATAAACCTAAAGGAATAATTTACTCAAAAATGATAATTCAATGATTAATTATCAACCCTCCTGTCGTTTCAATCCCCTGAGACTCTCATTAATCTTCAGAACACAAATTAAGATATCTTAGATCAAATCTGATAGCTCTCTCATCCTCAAGAGAGAGCAACGGTCCAGAAGTTCAAAGTCCAGAAAAAGGAACCAAAAACAGTCATTGTCAAAAATGTTGGACCTTTACTGTCTATAGATAGAGAGCTGTCAGATTTTATCGGAAATCTGAAAATAAATGAAGGTCTCAGGGAATTGTAATAACACGAGGATAAGTAATTATAAACTGAATTAAAATTTTTGGGTGAATTATCCCTTTAGTATATGATGGGTTTCATCTAGAATTTGGTAGAATTTGATCATCACTATTCTCTTTGTATATTAAAATATGTTTTTTTTTAAATATTGCATTTGTTTTATTTTCAGTAAGTGAATATATTAATCAAGACATTTGGACAACATGTAATTATTATTATTGCTCTGATCTCAGAATGCTGGGACTGACGACAATCTTAAATGTAAATTTTCTTATTATGCATATGAAAATCCTGTTGAGCTCTACAGTGACGAACAGAATGGTTGATGTGAATGATGGCAGTTCTAAGCCCTTCTCACTTCGATAACTTAAGCTTACTGATTTTAGGCTGGAATTATATTAAAATAATGCAATACATTAAAAAAAAACTTTAACTTTTTCAAATTTCCAGAACCTTTACTGTCTCTGTTTTTTGGTCCAAAAAATAGAAAATAAAAAAATTATTGATCTTTGAAAAATAACGTGTATCTGAAGTGTTATTGAGGTCACGACACATTGCTTTCATAGCTGTATGTACTGTATGTGTAAAGTACAGTATGCCCATAAAAAAAATAAAAAAAAAAACGAGTGGAAGAATGTGTGCTTTTTAATAAAACATTTTAAAACAACTGAACTTTTTTACTACTGTTTTTCATGATATGTTTGCTTGTTTTTGTGAGTTTCTTTTGGAATTGTTTGGAGAAATGCAGTAGACAAACTAGTTTTGGAGCAACTGGAAAACTATCTTGAATGCTAATGCATTGTTAATCAGAATTAAATCATTTACCATGTAAATTTAAGCTAAAGAAAAAAGTAACTTACTATTACTGAAGATTTAGAGTTTGATTATTTTATAATTCACACTTTTTGCATATCTTATAGTTCAGAACTCATTTGTTTTTCTCCAAACTACTAAAATCCCTCAAAATTCAGACTTATTTTCTTAAATCTAATGTCATGTCTTGAAACTCTGACTTGTTTCTCTAAATTTTAAGTATATATATTTTGCAATTCTCACTTTATTCTTTGAAATGTACTGTAAAGTTAACATCTAGCAATTCTGATGTTTGTATTAGGATCTTAAGTTTAAATCTCACAATTTCACCTATATTTCTACTGTAATTCTCAGATTTTTCATCATACAGTTCAGACAATGTTTTTCTAGTCAGAATTGTAAATTTGTACCTGAAAATTTTTAATTGTGTATATATAAACACTGTAAAAGGGATTAGTTACTTAAAGCGAGTAAACCAATTGCCTTAAAAGCTACAAGTTAACTTTACAAAAATAATGTACCTGTAAGTAAACTCATTGTAACTTGGAACTGTTAAGCTGACTTAATTTTTATAATTATGCATATTTGAACTCAATTTTTAAAGTCAACAATTTTTTTTACAGTGTTAGACTATTTTTCAAGCCTGTTTTTAAATAATTACTGTAATTATTACAATATTACATGTTTAGTGCTTCATTAAGTCTATAAAATATACAATTGTAGCCTGTATTGCATTTAAAAGACACATTGGGGTCTGGAGGAGCAGATTTATTTTAGTTACTGTCATTTTGATATAGAAAAACATATATATACAATAAGCATAATTATAAACATTCTGTCAACCTAACACTTCCAAGTTTCATAGGCTTTACTTGCATTATTTTTGTAAAGTCAGCTAGTTTCTTTTAATGCAATTGGTTTACTCGCTTGAAATAACTAATCCCTTTTTACAGTGTGTGTGTGTGTGTGTGTGTGTTTGTGTGTATATATATATACATACAGTTGAAGTCAGAATTATTAGCCCCCTTTTGATTTTTTTTCGTTTTTAAATATTTACCAAATGATGTTTGACAGAACATGGAAATTTCACAGTATGTCTGATAATATTTTTTCTTCTAGAAAAAGTCTTATTTGTTTTATTTTGGCTAGAATTAAAGCAGTTTTGAATTTTTTTAAAACTATTTTTGGAACAAAATTAATAGAACCTTAAAGCAGTTTTTTTTTTTTGCTTAAAAAAACGATATTACCATCGTTATAGAATAACTTGCCTAATTACCCTAACCTGCCTAGTCAACCTAATTAACCTAGTTAAGCCTTTAAATGTCACTTTAAGCTGTATAGAAGTGTCTTGAAAAATATCAAGTAAAATATTATTTACTCTCATCATGGCAAAGATAAAATAAATCAGCTAATAGAAATGAGTCATTAAAACTATTGTTTACATATTTGTTGAAAAAATCTTTCTGTTAAACAAAAATTGGGAAATAAATAAACAGGGGGGCTAATAATTCTGAACTTCAACTGTATATATACATATATACACTGAAAGCTATTTTGATTTCATGGCATAAACAAAAACTGTCACATTGGACACCCCTCCAGGATAGACGACTGCCTACATTTTGACCTGACTCCCATTTGAAACCTCAAACAGAGAGCCAACGAGGTGCCGTCCGTCATTTCACAAAGCGCATGAAAAGCGCACGGCAGTCAATGATTTTGGAGAGTACGGCGGCTGATGCTCGATCATTAGGCTTTCATGTCTGCGATCAGAGGTGCGTGGCAGTGCCAGGTCTATTGTGCCCATCTGCGACAGACAGGCCGTTCGGGGGCCTCTCCTGCGGTGTGACTAACTCATGACGACAGTGCCAGGGATGAAGAGGGTCCTGGCCCTGCCAAGGGAACCACCGCTGCTTGTCTGCACTCAACGCCGCCTTTGTTGTGGCTTCACTATCTTCCCACAACATGTGCTTCTATCAAACCCACACTGGCAGCGTCCTACTGGTTAAAAAAAAAAAGAGAGAAATGTGAAATCCGCTTTCGCAGCTATGTGTGTTATGTCTTCATGTGGATCTGTCTATCTCTTTTTACTAGAGGAGAGGGATTTATTTCTGTTTGATATGTGTGGTTTGTAGTGTAATGTACTAATATGACAAGAGAAGGAAAAGAGTGGGAAAATATAGAGATGTGTTGCTGATGATTTCACATCAAAGGATAATCGAAAAGAAAAAAATATTAGTTTTTAACCTATGATATATACATTGCTCAGCATACAGAGTACATTATTACATACAGGGTACATCATTACATATTTTGTCGCATTTAAACAAAACATATTTATTAAACAGATATATTTATTTAAATAATATTTTAGTCTCCAAACATTTTTAGAAAAGGAAAGATAATCCAATTAAATTCAAGCAAAATATTGACAACCTACAAAATTTCAACAGAATTTTTCAATTGTTTTGCTTCATTTGATTTTTTTCTCTTTTTTTAATTTGTATTTTATATTTTTTCTACAACAGATAAATTTGTTGTACTTCTTTTAGACCTTTATTGTAAGTTAGTTAAGCCCCAGATAATATTTTGTTAGATAAGCTCCAGATTTGGCATATAAGTAATGCATATGCACAAATACTGTATAATATTTAAAGCTTTCTATTAAAAGTATGAATTTAAAAGATTTGTGAGGGGTGTACTTATATATGCTGAGCACTGTACATATAATATGTATGCATGTGTGTGTGTGTGTGTGTGTGTGTGTATATAAGCATGCTTTGAGTTCATTAAAGTTTGAGTTTTATTCTAAGCGTCTAAAACATTACTTGAATACTTTATAAGTACAATTATTATTATTATTTTAAAATACAATAAAACAATATATTCATTTATATTACATTTTAATAATTATTTTGGTGAAGCGGTGGAGCAGTAGGTCGTGCTGTCGCCTCACAGCAAGAAGGTCACTGGTTCGAGCCTTGGCTGGGTCAGTTGGCGTTTCTGTGTGGAGATTGCATGTTCTCCATGCGTTCGCCTGGGTTTCCACCGGGTTGCTCCGGTTTCCACCACAGTCCGAAGACATGCGGTATAGGTGAATTGGGTAGGTTAAATTGTCCGTAGTGTATGAGTGTGAAGGAGTGTGTATGGATGTTTCCCAGAGATGGGTTGCAGCTGGAAGGGTGCCTGCTGCGTAAAACATGAGCTGCATAAGTTGGCGGTTCATTCAGCTGCGGCTACCCCTCATTAATAAAGGGACTGAGCCGAAAAGAAAATGAACAAATGAATGAATGAATGAAATATTTATATATATTGATATTTGGCTATAAATAAAACTAATTTATTTTGACGCAATACCAAAATAAAAGAGTAATTTAATATATATTTTCAAACAAACACAATTCACATTAAAAAACTTCAATAAATATGTATTTTTTAATTTGTTTATGTATTCGACATCAAAATGGCACCCTTTATGATTTAATAATCATGTTTATGTGCTCAGGTTTATTAAAATTTAATATATTCTTCTAGTCCAGATGAAATTAAAGATAAATAATAGAGTAAAAGCACAAATGCGCATAACATGAGCAATAACCCAACACTTTCAGTAAATCAATTCAAATCTATCATTTTAATAATAATACTAAATGATGTCTTCCTAATTTTTAAAAAATAATTATTATAATGTAAAACAAAAATATACAAAATGACGCAAAACAATCCAGTAATATATCTTCCCTTTCCCTAAAAAACGAATTCAGAAACATGAATGTGCTGCAGAAGACCAGACTTCTGTTTTGGAGTAATGTCTCCCTCTAATGGCCATTTAAGTCAATTGCACTACATGCACACAATGTTCTGTGCATAATATAATCTGATTATTCTTATGATGACCAATCAAACAAATAATCGTAAAAAAGCAGCCCTACTGTCTGTCAAATGTCAGCTTTAAACTACAGTAATTGCACTATGAAATTGCAATCTCTATCTGGATCCCCTTTCAATTTTTTAGGTCAGCGTGGCTTTGAGAATAAATCCCACAGATTACACTTCCAGCAACTGCTCTGAACGCTGATTTTGTGAAAACAGATGTGCTCACATGCAAGACAAACATACAAAGACAGACATGCAGATAATAACTGTTTATATCAATGTGAATTAAGTATGATGACTCCAAAAGAATAAATGATTGGGATGCTTTAAAAAATGTAAAACGATGATCAAGGATAAAGAATAAAGGTGGAGAACTGGAACAGAAGGGCATCATTTACTTCAGCCCAAACACTGAGGGGTGTGAGAGGAGCAACAGGGTAAGAGTGTTTCAAACCAACAATCATCACTCTTTTGCCAGTCTTAGATTTTCTTTCATCCTGTTCTTTTTGACTCCAAAAAAAAAAAAAAAAGCACAGGACATACTGGATAGATAAAACTAATGCTGGGCAACAATGTTAGGGGTAATATTTGGCATGTATAGCTCTGGGCTCAGGAAGTTCTCAGAATAAATAAATAAATAAATAAATAAATTTAAATATCTATGCATCAAAATAGTTTTTAATATTTTGGCTTTTAAGTATGTGTTGGTTTCACATGTAGATAGCAAATATAAATAAAACACAAACTTTTTTTGTGTTTTAATTGGGATTAATCTTTGCCTTGCATTGTTGGGGAAAGTTACTTTGTAAAGCAATGCATTACAATTTTGAGTTACTCTACTAAAAAGTAACTAATTGCGTTACTTTAGTTAGTTTTTAAAATAAATATGAAATAAAGTGATATAAAGTAAATATGAAACAAATAATTTAATTATTGTTTATTTTACATTTCTACAAATGATTATTGTTTTTCTACAATAATAATTAATAATGATGATGATTATTATTATTATTATTATTATACCTAACATTTTACCATAATAAAAGATAAAACTAAATTATGAAATAAGGTTTACATAAAAGAGGAAGCTGAAAACTCAATTTACATTTCAAATATGTAATATACAACTAATATAACATCTCACAATGTAAAATATTACGTAAAACAAAGTTAATATTGAAGTAACAAATAAATTAGTTATTTACAAATATATTAGAATATATTTATATGCCCAGGCTTTAAGCTTTAAACATTAATTTGGAAACAAAATTAACTATGAAAAATGTAGGAAATATGAACATTTCTTTTACATAAATTAATTTGGAATTAACTAGCTTGTTAAAATAATGATAAAGAATAAAAATTAAGAATAAGAAAATATAAAAATAATTGTATAAATATAAAATAAAGTTATTACTTATTTAACATAATACATCAACAAAATGTATACTGTACTGCATTTACTAAGTCTGAAAATGGAAGTTATGTAAACTTACATTATGTATAGCTTCCTGAAAGTAAATTTTTATTTTAACGCATTAGTAAATATTGAGATTAACATAAGTGCTTTACAAGTTTTATATATGGAATAAAAGGTGAACTAAATCACTGCAATAAAATGTGGGATCTGTTCATACAGTTTCTGGAAACTACACAAATATGGCACAAGAAACAAATACCTCTCACTACTAATAGAGGTGTAAATATGCACTATTATATGTGAAAGTATCTGTTAATGTCTGTGTTAGCCCATTCATGACAGCATATTTACCCATATCGAGTAAACGAATTCTTGGATGCTTTAATAATTTTATTATACATTATGTATTATATATTTCTTCTTTACAATATTTAAATGACTTCTAGTAAGATAAGATTAACTCATCTGACCAGATGAAGCATTATTTTAAAGTGTTACTGCACTGTAAAAATAGCTGAGATTTCGATGGTGAAAAAAAAGGTCAACATGCTACAGTAAAAATATTTAACCTGGTTACCAGTAAGTCTCCTATAATACACATGGTTAATTGACTTTCCCAGAATTCGTTGCATTTTCTCATCAGTTATGTACTTTAGACTTTTATGACATACCTAATTTTGATAAATATAGTTTATTGCAATATTTTAACATTGGTGTACAGCACTATAGATTAATGAAATGCGGTAGTTTACAGTAAAATTTACATTTATTTTACAATTTCTATACTGTATTCCTGCAGCTGCCAGTTTTTACAAAAAAATTATGGATTTATTTACAGTGTGAGCCGATATTAAACAATAAAAATAAGACTGGTGAATTGGACTGGAAAGACTTCAATGGCAAGCAGAAGGACTTTGAGCATCTTTGAAAATCATACATGAATATTATGTAAATTGTGTGTTTGTAAACATGTTTTTGTATTTATATTATTGTTTTTATTAAATAATGTTTATTGCAATACTATAACATTGATGTATAACACTACTAATTAAAGAAATGCAGTAGTTTATTGTAAAATTGACATTTCTTTTACAGTTTCTATACTGTATTCTCGCAGCTGCCAGTTTTTTTTACTGTAAATTATGGATTTATTTACAGTGTGAGTCAATATTAAACAAAAGTAAGACTGATGTAATGGACTGGAGAGACTTTTCAATGGCAAGCAGAAAGACTTTGAGCATCTTTGAGAATCATGTATGAATATTACATGTATTGTGTGTTTGTAAACATATTTTTTGTATTACTATTATTGTTTTAATTAAATAATGCTCATTGCAATACTTTAACATTGGTGTATTACACTATAAATTAATGAAATGCAGTAGTTTACAGTAAAATTTACACTTCTTTTACAGTTTCTATACTGTACTCACAGATGCTAGTTTTTTATTGTTAATTTATGGATTTATTTACAAGCAGAAGGACTCTGAGCATCATTAAGAATCATATATAAACATTACATAAATTGTGTGTATACAAAAAAGTATACAAAGTTTTTTGTATTATTATTGTTTTTATTATCTTATCACAATTTATATTTCGATTTAAGATGAAAAAAATTCCTGCATCATCTATATTCACTGAAATAGATATCATCATACATCACATCTAATTGCACACCCTGTGTTCCTCAACACATATTTCGAGCATTTCCTCATGTAAACCATCCACCAACACCCAAGTTACAAAACAACGTCTTCCAGAAAGAGTGTTCCTGACAACACGACTTGTTAAAACCAAAAAGGTAACATGAGCTTCACTGTATACAGGAGAAGCGTAAGTGTGACGGTGTAACAACACGAGGATCTAAACTCAAGGGAGTGAAGGTGACGGGCCGAGAGGACCACACAGAACCTGGACAAATTAGAGAAGAATGCTGAGGGAAGTGTTTAGTTTTCAGCTTCACTTTCAATTTAGCTGACGTATGGCGCGTGTGACTGTGGCCCATCTCTCTGCTCCGTCTGCTACCTGAGATCTCTCCGTTTCTAATTTTCTTCATTGCAGCATTAAATGGATGTGCCCTCTCCAAGCAGCGGGTCAGCACTTATTTCCGCAATACTTAATGAAAAGCACATGGCTCAAGTCCTGTTTTAGCAAGCATCCTCCTCCTTCTGGTTCATCTGTCTCTTGAACAGAGAAGAAGACTAAAGAAAACAGAAAACTTTCTCAAAGTCAGAGCCATTTGCTGTAAAAGGTCATTAGTTGACTTTATTTTAAAAAGTGAGTAAACCTGTTGCCTTAAAATAAATAACTAAATGAGCTTAATTATAAAAATTAAGTATATGATCCCATAATTTATATCACCCTTAAGTCAATCTCTGTGAGTATGACTTTCTTTTGTTGGGCAAACACAGTCGGAGTAGTTTTGCATTTTTTCCTAGGTGTTTAATTTTGTTTAATGCTGTTGGATAGTGACTTTTATTTTGTAGTTTCCAAAATTACATAAATCTGTCCTTAATTTCATTGCGTATTTAGGTCTATTAAACAGTCATTAATTGTTGACGCACATAACTAACCACGTTCAAGCAGTACACAAGCAGGTGAGGGGGTTTTTGATATAGTCATTTTTATCAGGCTTATTCTTATATATTCTTTTGGCCTTTCAGGCTATACAAACAGTGAGATTAACACAATTAATTGTAGCTCTGGAATTTAAGGGGTTAAATGTGTTTGCTAAAAAATAAACACTGTAGAATGTATGTTTAATATAAATATTCTGTTAATTGAATTTGTGAATGTAAATTATTGGCAAGCACAGGTGCCAGTATTTTTGTAAATTAAACCGTTGAAGTTTTTATCTGAGGCCACTAGTTACCTCAAAAAATTTTTTGAGGCATCCGAGTATTGTTTTAAATGTTTCAACTTACTTGTACTTAAAACAAAAAGACAAACTTACTAATAAATATTGAGTTTATTCAACTTAAGTATTTCTTTGTGACTATAGTTTTTTTGAGTAATGTTAACGCCATACAAATGGATAAGCAAATTTTTAAGTCACTGTAACTGAAAATATTTAAGTTGATTTCATAAGAGGTTTTAATTGAACTATAACGAAAAGGTCTATGTGGCATGTAATCAAAATATTAAACTTTTGCTATATTAATTTTTTAAGTTTATGAACTTAAAAAAAGAGGCAACAAGTTATACCAAATTTAAGTTCTGCTTACGAATTTGAGTTAATAGTGTAACCTATACAACCACCAGGGACCAGATTCAGCATCACCAGGATTGATGTGTTTATGTAATATATATACAGTTGAAGTCAGAGTTATTAGCCCCCTTTATAATATTTTATTTTTTAATATTTCCCAAATTATGTTTAACAGAACAAGGGAATTTTCACAATATGTCTTATAATATTTTTTCTTCTGGAGAAAGTCTTATTTGTTTTATTCTAGCTAGAATAAAAGCAATTTTTAATAATAATAAAAAACATTTTAAGGTCAATATTATTAGCCCCTTTAAGCTATATATTTTTTCCATAGTCTACAGAACAAACCATCGTTATACAATAACTTGCCTGATTACCCTAATATTTCTGACTTCAACTGTATACATTTATTTTTCCTTTTTAAATTTTAAAATCCAATCACCGACTTCCAGCGGGAGCCAAATGTATGCCTGATGTATATTAAGTATAATGTAGAAGTTCCAAGAGGTTTTTAAGCCACTTAATCACTTAAAACTTAATTGTTTATGTTAGCTTTTCTGTGATCTTAAATATTTCCTTGTTTTTATTATAGTTTTTTTTGTCTAGTCTTATGGATTTGTCCTTGTATGTTTCTTTTACTTCTGTACATTTTATATGTTTGAAAAACAATTTGAGATGCTACATTTAAAGGTGCTTTATAATAAGGTTTATTATTCATTCATTTATTCATTGTCCTTCAGGTTAGTCCCTTTATTCATCAGGATCGCCACAGTGGAATGAACAGACAACTTATCCAGCATGTTTTATGCAGTGGATGCCCTTCCAGCTGCAACCTAGTATTGGGAAACATCCATACACACTCATTTACACACATACACTACGGCCAATTTAACTTACTTAATTCACCTGTACCTCATGTGAAACCCGCATGAACACGGGGAGAACATGCAAACTCCACACAGAAATGCCAACTGACCCAGCAGGGACTTGAACCAGGGACCTTCCTACTTTGAGGCGACAGTGCTATCTACTAAGCCACGGTGTCACCCCAAGTTTATTATTTTTATTATTATTATTATTTTTATTATTTTATTTTATTTTCTTGTCGGCTTAGTCCCTTTATTAATCCGGGGTCGCCACAGCTGAATGAACCGCCAACTTATCCAGCAAGTTTTTACATTAACGCCAAGCCAATTAGTTGTCTCCTGTGGTAAACAAACAGTGTATAGCTATGCATCTGCTATGATTGCATCTTATATCATTCATTCTTACGTCATGCATCGTGTATGTCAGTTGTGCATTACGTGCATTTGGCTGTTGCCAGAAGTCAGATATAGTAGTTTTAAAGATTTAAGATTAGAAATATTTCCAAAAACACACTTATCTTCTTCATAAGACATCTTACATCAATGACAGATTTATGCGCTTTTGGAAGCTTCAAAATAAAAGCCACTAACCAACACAATTATACAGCATGGAGGAGTAAGGATAGCATTTAAACTACTCAGACTGTTCATCTGACAGAAAAAAAATAGTCAAATATGGGATGAAAACATATACTGAATTAAAGCACTGTAAAAATGCATCAGATTAATATATATATATATATATATATATATATATATATATATATATATATATATATATATATATATATATATATATATATATATATATATATATACACATATTCATTTTTTTATTTATATTTTTTTGCATAATATGTTAATCAACCTCAGTCCTAATCAAAACTACTAAATTGTTTAGAAATTTGCAGGATTTTAACTCTTTATTGTTATTGCTAAGTTCACAAATGATGTCGCTGATTTCGTGAAAAAAAAAAACACAATGACATATTCTCAACATGAAAAGTAAGTGTGGACTAAATTTCTTAAATGCCCTGAAAATTTATATCAATTTTCATACTGCTTTCAAAAATCTATTGCATGTTTACAGTGGTGGAAAGGAGTACTGGAAAAAGTTGAGTAAATGTACCATTACTTGCCAAAAAATGTAACGCAAGTGAAATGATCTGTTCTTACCACTACACAAAGTATGAGCAAAAAATAACCCTTCCAAAAGTACTCAAGAGTAGCAAGTAATGATTATTACCAGCCTGATTTCACAAGGAAACATAAGTATTTTACGTTTTGTCATTTAAGTGGCTTATTTGTACAAATTTGTACAAGTTCAGTCGTACGAAAATGTATGATTTTGAAAAGGAGGCATGAAACCCAACCCCACCCCTAAACCCAACCATCATCGGGGGAAAAGCAACTCGTACTAAATTGTACAAATTAGATCGTATGAATTCAAATCAACCACTAAATCAAAAAGTTTTGAATTGCTGCGATATTTTGTGGGTATTACTCTGTGAATATAGTGCCATCTTATACCCCTAAAAAAATAGCTTACATCAGTGCCATTACAGCATCTTTTAGGCTATCACTTGCAATTTGTGCATGCATGCATTGGAAAACATAACTTTCTGTACTATTAAACTATTTTTTAATGCCTGAACTCACATTCAAAATGACGAGTCATAAAACACAGAGTTGTCGCATGATTTAAAGTCAAAATTGCATGTTTTATGAAACCACTGGGGTATAAATTTGCCCTAATGTGTCATTCCTGTCAGTGTTTAGGAGACGAAAAAGAACATGTTGAGACATGTTAAAATCAACAATAAATAAGAGAAGACAGCAGCACGACAAAGCGTAACACTTAATATGATGTTTAGTTAAACTCCTAAATGGACATTAGCCAAATTAACAACTCGAAAAAACGAAAATTCCCTGATTGGATCCTAATCTTGATCTATAATTCTGGATTGAAATAACTTCTAGTTTGGCTTTCAAGCAACTTGATTTGTCTTAAAAGGGACTTTGATTACCTTCAGTGATCTACTAATAGTGTAAATCAAAGAGAGGAGGACATTAAAAACGAGTCCTAGTCCCAGCTGGCTCCGAATCTGTCCCCGGCAAGAGCAGAGCATGTACGCGAGCAGGCAAAAGAGGCCAAGTGTGTTGCTGGAGGAGTTATGACAGGGCCAGGGAACCGGTGAAGGATGTGGCACATCTGACTACAGCTCCAGCACCATCTGTCAGCCTGGCAAAATCACTCATAAGCAGGTTACAGCTACGGCCTCCTGCAAGCCCTCGCTGCCTCTTATCTACACGCTAAGTGACCCGGCAGAGGGCAGAGTAAGTATGGAAGGACATGCATGAATCATGATGCACGGTATCGGCGAGACCACTTTCAGAAGAAAGACTTTTGAAGACACTGACAATACAAGAAGGGTATGGAGTCAATATAGGACCATATATATTTGCAAAGTAAAAGAAAAAGTATAAAGTAAAGTATTGAACAAAAAATAAAATGAATAAATAAATAAATGCAAATCTCCAAAAATTGCAAAGTAAAAATTATTTTTTGGGAAATAAAAATGTATTTTGCTAACAAAAATAAAGAACAAATAATATAAAAAATAAATAAAATAAAATAAAAAAATCTAGCAGTGCAAAAAAACTTAAATATTTGCAATATTTAAAATATATATATATATATGTTTGCAAATCACATTTTATTTGTCAAAAATTAATTTTTCGCATTGTGATTTTTGGAGATTTGCATTTATTTATTTATTTTATTTTTTTTGCTCAATACTTTATTTTTGGTTTGCAAAGCTTTCTTTTATTTTGCAAGTATATTTGGTGCTAGACTGACTCCATAGATGGGATTGTTAAAAATTATATTAAAACACTGGTATGTTATATTGTTCTTTTGGCAAAGCCATAACTTGACAAACAGCTTGTAAAGAAATAAAATATAAAGAAATAAACTGTGGTAATCAAATAAGTGCTAAAAATGATAAATGAAGTTTAAGCAATGACTGTGCTTTTAAGCAAGAATGTGTGTTTAGGTTGAGTTAGCTTGTATCTGTGTTGGTTGATTTTGGGACAGCTGGAGCCAATGGGCCATGGGAATACACTCATCATGAATATTCAGGCCCAGCCTCTGGAAGAAACAGCCGCCTGAGTGATGTCACATGCTCCTACAGTAGTGCAAGGCCACTTTTTGAGTCTGCTTTTTGGGGAAATGACTGTGATTTATTCTTCTTTTGTCAACATGTTTTTTTTAACCAATCATCAGCATTTTATCTGGCTACTGTATAGCCCATTGCTTCACCAAGCATCACATTTTTTCTTCATTTTCACATTTGCTGTATATTTATATTTTTAAACATGCAAAAATATATTTTTATATGTAGTAAATCAAATGTAGACATGTAAAACTACACATCTTGAATGTAAACGATGCATCACGAAAGAGTTAACTTTCTATTCCCTGAATAATCTTTCCTGCACATCTTTATCATGTTCAGGGAATGTTGGGCTGCCCTGAAGCAAGTTTCCAAACAGTTTCAGGGTTAAATAAAGTTCCAAAAACAACTTTTCCCTTAAATATTACAACTGTAGCATTCACTGGCATTACCGGTGGGAATAAAGACAAATCCTCATTTGGCTGTCCAGATGTTCCAGCAGCCAGCAACAACTGTCTGTGAAACCTGCCGTTCCTCAAGAGATGTACAAAGATCACAGATGCATCATCTGTTCACAACAACAGGAAAACAATAGCATATTTTTAAATATTCAGAAAGATATTTCATCTGAAATGGATGGAGAGTTAGTAAAATACCCTTCACGTTTGTCTAAATAAATAAATAAAAGCATAAATTGAGAAAATAGGGGGTCGGGGACATCAGTTTGTATTTATTTGTACAGCGAATTCAGCTTAATTTTATTTTTTTCATGTTTTTTTTTTCATGGTGTCCGAGTCATCGATGCAAAGCATGCCTAAACTGTTTCAGGAAACTTCTGTGTCATGGAAATGATGTAGAGCGCAAAGCAGATGGGATAGATTAATTAGCCAATGTATGTTTAAGAAGAAAGGTATTTATTTGCGTGAGTGGCCAGGGGCCGGAATTAAAAGACCTTAAAAAAAAGAACAGGCCAGTCGTTCTTTTTTGGGGATCTCGATGAAACCGGCGTTTTCACAAGCTAGGAGCTATCGAGTTGCAACTTAAAGTGGTTTCAGGGAAATCATAAATAAATAAGAATAAAATAGGCAATCTGGACCAGAGGAAAGCTCTTTGTTTACTGGCTGCTCAGGGGACCTGAAACGGACCCTCCGAATAAATAAATACAACCGCTACAGGAAGTTCAGCTGCTTCCCCTCAGGTCCAGTTTAGTTTTATTAGCTACAGTCCTGTAAAGATACTAAACAATGACTGGCTCCCCTCCCTTCTCTCTCAGTCCTGCACGTGTACTTGCCCCACCGCCTGCTTCAATACACCGTTAGCAGCCTGTAGAAATCATAAACATCCTCTCTCTGAAAAGATCTTCAAGGCGTATTCTCCAGGTGCATCTCAGACAACAGCCAACTAATCAGGAATGAAGCACTTGCTCCAATCCCAAAGGCTGACCTATGCCCAAAGTGTGTGATCCTTTGACACGTTGATCCAAACCAACTGTCAAAAGATGAACAACGTCCTTTCCAAACTTTTAAGTGTGAAAAGTTAAGCAAACCTCCAAAATTACCAAAAAGTTGGAGGTGGAGGATGGGTTGATTGTTATATTTTCATCTAAACCATTTATAATATCAAGACAATTTTCACACTTAAAATGTTCAATAATATTTGCCTGTGTACCTTGAGTGTGGGGACAGAGAGAGGAACGAGAGGACAGGTGTGTCAGTGCAACGGTGCCGTTTGAAGGAGGGCACTGGGTGAACAGCTTGCTCTCAGCAGGGGTCCTACAGAAGGAGCAGGTGAAAAGCTATCCCCCTGCACCTCTTTTACAGTGTCTACCTGACACCACATAGAGCGAGGGGGTGAGGAGAAGAGGAAATCAGCCGATGGAGTCGTGAGCGAAGACGCCATCTGGCAAAGGTTTCGGTGGCAAAACTCCGCAAGTTGGGAGAGAAGCCATGCCATGGAAAGGTCAGGTAATAATGATGTCACTATTGCAGAGGATAAGGGGCTTAGGCATACATATGTACGGCAGGTGAACTTGAGAAGATGAAAAGCAAAAAAAAAAACTGTTTGAGAAAACTGTAAATTAACTACTGTTCTCATTTGTAGTGTGCAAAGTTCATTTATGCACCAGTAGAGGGTACCAAATGCCACAGCATGAAACATTCATTTTTACGGATGGCAAGACCCAACCAACCTAACACATGAATTAACTCTGGCCAGAGTGAGTAACCGCTCAACCAGAAATCTCCAGCTGGACTGGACACAAGTCCAGACTGTCATTTACAGGCCCACTAAGCTTCACTGGCTCTCACATTTCATTGCTCTATTATTTAACAAACCTTTTCATTCTTCTCAAACATTTCTCCTAGGTGCAAGTCACAGTAACACAGAGTTTAGATCTTGGTCAAAAAACAGTCCAGACAGAGAGGCCTATTTGAGTTCCACCCCCACTCTCTGCTGGGACACTTAATCTGGTTCATTAATGCTCCCAGTCGACCATCAGGGCCGGTCTCCCACAGTTAGCTCAGATTTCAGCCACTCATCAGTGGTGCACCTGTGCCATCACCTGCTATGCACACGTTTAGTGCCATTTTAGCATCAGAATGTACAGAAATTATTATTTAATGTGGGGTATTTCTCACCCCCTCATCAATAGTTGATAGGAAACTCAAGGTAATGAAGGTGATGAATATTCAGCCAAAACTGAGATCTGAAATATGAAGCAATTATTTTCAGTGTCCAACTAAACAGTACACACTCAGCCAGGATCACAGGCAGTGCCGCCTGACTTCTGTTTTGGCTTCCAGTTTTGAAGGGGGTCAAAAAAAGAGGGTTTTGTTCCAGGCCCAAGAATTGCAACTGCCCTGGGAACACTGCTACCTAAAACTGGAACTTTTGTCCCAAGATTTGAGAGAGACACAGAAACTGGTTCTGATTCTGGTCAAGGGATCGTACCTGGAGGCTCATGCTGAAGGCTTTTACTAGGCCCAAGAATTCTGAACTGCAGCCCAAACTATAGGTAAAATATTCCAAGTCAATGAGTACAAGAGCGAAAGAAGAGGATCTTTGTCAGGGGAAGCACGTTTAGACACGGGAAGATGGAAACAATTAAAGTTAAATGGGACCTGAGTGTGCCAGCGGATGGCTTGTATTTGCAGTAAAGAGGATTCCGGCTGGGCGCATTGATTGCAAGAGGATGTCTCCACTTAAGGCAACGCCCTCACCTTCTCCTGACCACACTGCAGCATTCAGGCTCTTGGATAGAGGGTCTGGCTGCCACCCAAGAGTAGGATCATTGACTGATCCACACTGGTGCTTTACTCACCCAACTTCAAACATGATTAAACCATTTTTTGAGGATCCACTAGATTTAACAAATGTTTACGCTACAAACGACTGGCCCAGTATCAAAAAGTTGTTTGTAAGTCTGCCAGGTAAAAACAAATGAGATTGTTCAAAGTGGTCAGGTAAAGGAAATCGGACTGCTTGTTTCTGAGCCATAAGTTACCCAATGTTGCCTTGCTCTTCTTGACAGATGGGAGCCTTCTTTTGCTCCTTACTTTAAAACAGAGATGAACGGCTTGTTAAAAATACCCCTCAACTGCTATGTGCACATGAAGACTTGGCAAGCCTAAACTCTACATGAATGTGCACAAAATCATACTTTGCAAGGTCCAACCATGTCCAGTCCAAATGCTGCACTTATGAGCACCATAACTGCAGCATATTCCAGCTCTCGCCCCTGTGCCCTCCAGTGTGGCCCTTCCCAGACAACAGGAAGACAGCAGGACCCTTACTGGCTTGTCCCTGCCAGCATCCCTCGGCAGCAGAGGGGGCGACAGAGTTCCTGTATGCATCAGGGCTACAGATGTGCTGCCAGCTTTGCCAGGGGTCACCTTGGAGAGGCCCGTGGCAGCTTGTCCCCTGGCTCCAGCTGGCTCTTGCTTTAATCTGCCCAGAGAGGGGGAGAGCAAGAGACCCATGCAGGAAAATGGCATCTCGTACAGTGGATCTTGCTTGAGGTCTATCCAGAATTTGAAATGAAAAATAGGTGTAAACCTGCATGAGATTCTTGACTCTTCTAGGTGGGATACTAGCCTCTTGAGATGCCCCCACCAGCTGTTAAACCTCCCCAGAGTCAAGAGGGTCAGCAGCACCCCCTGTTGGAGGCATGTGTAACATGGCGACAGGCTCAGGGGGTCATGAGGTGTCCTGTGCAGGGCAGACATAAGTAATGGGGCCTCCCTGCTAGAAAGGCACAGCTCTGAATCAATTTAATTAGATGGGCGGAGCGGGGTGAGTGGAAGAGGACACTCGAGGTCTCATTTTTTTTAACATGCAGAATGTGAATAGCATACCAAAACATCCACCATTAGAAACTAATAATCTATGAGAGGCTTTGCAGCACATTGAAACTACCACATTTAAGGAAAGTTAAGTACAATGAAATATTGTAACATTAAAAAACTTTAACTGTGGTAAAGTCTCTAATGTATGCCCTGTTAACAGGCAAACTGTGGGCAGGTGACATTTCTCTGACCTTATGAAAGTAGGCCAATTCTCTCATTATCTGGCAACGTGCAATATTTCACAGAGGTGATTGCAGTGGTGGTCTTATCATATTTAATCTCCTGATTTCAGTGACATCTGTCCATACTATCTCTCTCTCACTTGCAGGCATCTCTGTCCTCTGCATGTCCTGTCTCCATCAGCATCGTCACCCAACAAACACACTCATCTCTGATCATTTGCTGAAAAGCAATCTCACCTAATCCACCCAGACGCTTTTAATGAATTAAGTGGCAATCTACATTTTATTTTCTGTAATCATCCACTCATCTGATTGATTGTAAAGTCAGCCCCTGCCTAATTCCTAATTAAACTAGGATGCATGTGGGACATTAAAGTTCTGAAAAAACAAGTACCTTTTAAGTCCTTCAAATGTTTGTTTATTCCATGGCTTAAGTGGAAACATACAATGGGTCTTATCAAAAATGGGAAAATACCAATTCTGTAGGACACCAGCATGGCACAACCATATTTATAATAATCACACTGTGGCAAAATAAGAATTTTAAGTAATACATTTATACTTATAATTTATACTTATAATTTTTTAAAAGTTCACGGTAAAATTTACTTAATGAAATAATTAAAAAGAAAGTTACTTTGACTTAATGAAAAGGAGCTTTGTTGACACATAAACCAATTACATTAAACAAAAGTCAAACCTAATGAGTTATGAATTATTATTATTATTATTATTTTTTTTTTGTAAACTCTAATACCAAGCCATTTGTGTAGCAATTAGGGCTGGGCAATAAGGGAAAATGCAATCTTAATAAATATTTTCCATTTTGAACGATAACAACATATGTCTCGATATAAGTTGTAAATGTTTTCAGATTTAAATGAGTAGCGCAACAGTGACTGAAGCCACAAAAATTAGAGGGTCCATTAAATGGCATAACATTTTCGGTGGATAATTTTTCGGTGGCAAAATAACTCCAATATCAACAGACTTTTAGATTCCCATTGTTATACATTTCTACTGTGTGATTAGCTCTTAGATAATTATAGGGTAAAAAAGTCAGGCGCTTATCATTGCTATTTACATAGATTGTATCGCGATTTGATATAATATCGTTTATCGGCCCGGCAAAATAGTTGTTTAGACTTAATTTGTTCTAAACTCATACCAATTTTAAAAATTTTATTAAAAAGTTACTAACACTCTATCAATATGATACGATATATCAACACAAATAATATATACAATATGTATATGACTTAATATTATATAAATTTACAGTACTCAAACTATTTTGTTTCAAAACTTAAATGGTTTGCCGGAATCGGGTTCCTCAAACAGTTTGAGTTAACTTATCAGGTTTAACAGCAGGGGTGCCCAAACTTTTTCCTCTAAAGGGCAAAAAAGCAAACCGTATGTATATATTAACTTTGCCAGGCGTAATTTCCTAATTTACTGGGTAATATTTTAAAAATAACAAAAAATGTTGCTTTAAATCATATTAACTAATGCAGTATCATGTGTAACATTTAATAATTATCTTATTACAGTAAAAATATCAACAATCCCATATATAACACAATGGAGTTCAATGCGGAATAATCGAGCTGCTCCTGCCTTTACCTTGATTTGCTCGCAGATATCTTTTGCATTGTAAATTCAGTTTGCTTTTTTTTTTGTAGCTCCGCAATAAAACAAAAGGTAACATTAAGCTGGAAATGATGAACTCTGTCAAAGACATTTGCCTTAACCACCTTCCCATCATTTTTCCTCTCTTTTCAGATGGAATGGCAGGCCAAATCAAAGGTTAAATGGGCCAACTTTGGCCTGTGGGCCTTTCTTTGGGCATTTTTGTTTTACAGTATAGCATAAGCCAGGGATTTTTCTGCATAGGGAATTACAAGGTGGCCACCTCCATCAAATTTTGTGCGACGTCCACGTTTTGACAAAAATCAGGCAGGTAATCACAGGTACTGACAAACCCCAAGGATGCTCAAGCAGTCCTTGACTTACCAGGGGTCTCCACAGCAGATTGAACTGCCCATTTAATGATTTTCTTTTATATTACTAGTTTATTTTTAAATTATATGACTTAAGTATCCACTTTGTAATAAAAAATATAAATAAAAATATAATTTAATAATAAATCTAACATAATAATATTAATAAATATAAAAGAATGTATATATATATATATATATATATATATATATATATATATATATATATTTTTTTTTTTTTTTTTTAATTTATTTATTTATTTATTTTTTAACTTAAACAATAAATGTATTACACAACAAGGTATTAGACCGTAAAACCAAGTGCAAACCAAGTAAATAAATAAAACACTATATATGAAAATATTATTATTTATAAAAAATTATTCAATGCAATAAAATGCATTCATGTTTAAGTGTGGTGTCCAAATTCTTTTTGGGGGCTGTTCATAAAGAATGATTGCCAAATAATAAACTGCTCTGCCAGACAAAAATGACTTATTTTCATCAATTTCAAGACTTTTGAGTAAGCATCACGCACTGTGACTTACACAGCAGAAGTTGTGGTACATCGGCTTCAAACTGCGGTCATAAATCAAATACTTGAATGTTTGGAAATGACTTTGTCAGATATTATGAAGCAGGTGAGTGTGGTGGTGCTGTTGGAGACAAGAAGGGATAATAGCTCTGGCCATGATCCAGTGATACCAGTAAAGCCCTGCACCCACAAATACTACCCATGTTCCCCCCTTCAATTGGTGACTTACACCTTTTTTTGGCAGCAAAATGATGGGTGGCTAGAGACCAAAAGAAAGGCTATGGAGAAAAAAAAATCAGTTCTCACCCCCCTAACACACACACAGATACAGACGCAAAAATACCCCTCCAAATACCAGATGGTGTTTTTGGAATCTGTTTCCCTTTTTTTTTTCATGACAAAAAAAGACAACTCCCAAGGAACACACATTCTGCATACTTGGGTATGGATCCACACAACCGCCGCTGCGTTCACGGAAAGACGAGTATCAAGTGAGACATGACAGGGAAAACTTTATAAACATACTGATGAGTGTGGCTTGGAGAACAAGCAAACAAGAAAAAAATGTGCACCAAACTGAGGAGATGAGAGCGTTTGGTCGGGCCATAATTGGTAGATGAATGGCCGATTGCCATAGCACAACACATACCTGGTTCAAATCTCCTCAAAGAGAGCTGATATCAGCCTTTTTACAGTAAATCATTACATCAAGCATGTATATAAAATTTGAGGAAAAAGTAAAGCTGCAAGTCACTGGATTCAGACACATTACCCAGATAGCATACGGATTTGGGCGACTTTAGCCAGTTATGCGGCACTGGTGGTCTTCCGTCGGCCCCAACAAAATGAATGTGAGCCTGAAGTGGCCCATCTGTACAATGGCAAAAGAGGGCCAAAGATTCCAATTCATATATGGGCCATTTAAGATTTGGCACTTATGGAAAAATGTGAATGTGAACCTATGAATGTGGAAAATGGGACAAATGTGGGACACAGTTTGCAAAAACGTGGCACAGTCATTTAAAGGTAATCTGGGTCTAAACCTAAAGTGGCACACATGTGTAGCAACAAATGTGGCCCCAGTTATGTTAAGACAAATGTGGGCCACTTTCAGCAAATAAACAGCACAGTAAGCTCTGGCTAATGTGGCTGTGAGGCTAAAGTGACCAAGAGAATATATGGCAAATGTGGCCCAGTGATTTTGAAAACCTATGTGGGCCACTTTTGGCAAATATTCGGCACAGTAAGCTCTGGCTAATGTGGATTTGAACCTATAGTGGCCAAGATGAGATATGGCAAATATGGGCAAGTATCTCAAGCTAAAAATGGTGCGAGTTCAAAACAGCTCAGCTAAGATTGGCAAATAGGGTATAGTTATCCTAAAACATATGATAGGTCACTTTTGGTGTAGATAAAGTAAAGTGATTGTTTGATTATAGGGGTCAAACCAAAGCTCTTTGACATGGCAGATATCAAAAAAAAAATGGGCCACCCTAAAGCCATCATTCCATTCAGTATGTGATCCGGATGTAAGTGTATGGGGTGGGCCGGATCTGGGCCAGAATTAAAGCAAACTGTGGCCCAGAAAATGGTCAGATCTGGTTCATTTGGTTGAATTCTGGCTGATAGGTGGTATTGCTATGGCTTAATTGTGGCCCAGATCTGGTAAGCAGGAGTGGACCACCCAAATGTCATCATTTCATACGGTATGAAGCCCAGATGTAAGTATCTGATGTGGGCCGTATTTGAGCCACATAAATTTTGCTAGCTGGGTACACAAAACTGGTTATAAATAACATAAAACCAACCAGCTGTCTACCTTCCAAGTGGATATAAGCTGACAGATGTTTCTCTAGTATGCAGTCCTAAAAAATAAATACTCCAAAATAGGTTTTCAGAGCCATATCATAAAATATATTTGGCTAGATCTGGGCTAAAATTAAGCCATAGCAGTACCACATTCAACCAAGTGGCCCTATTTGGGCCACAGTTTGTTTTTATTTTGGCCCAGATACGGCCCACACCAAACACTTAAATCTGACACACACAACCAGAGTTTATTAAGCCAAATATTTGCCAAAAGTGGCCCACATATGTCTTAAGATAACTGAGCCACATTTGTTATATCACCACTGGGCCCCTTTAGGCTCACAGCCACATAATCAGAGCTTACTGTGCCAAATATTTGCCAAAAGTGGTCCATATTTGTTTTATAATAACTGGGCCTCATTTTTGTACATGGGCCACATTAGACTTACATTCAGATTATTATTTTGCCATAAGTGCCTTAAATGGCCCATTTATGATAGGAATCTTTGGCCCTCTTTTGTCATTGTACAGATGGGGTACTCCAGACTCACGTTCATTTTGTCTTGGCAGAAAGAAGACCACCAGTGTCATACAACTGCCTAAAGTGGCTCGCATGCTATCTGGGTCTGACCCTCTAAAGACAGCTGATGTGTAACCCAAATGCAAGCCTTGTTTACATGCAGGTAAGGATTCACACAGTAAACAATATTCGTAAAAATGTCAGAAGATTTTGACAAAAGATGACTTTTTTGCAAAACCTTATTCAAATTAGAATACAGTACATTAATATCAGCAATATACGTCAGCAGCGTGACATCCTGCTCACATGAAAATTTTTGAATTAAGTCTTTTTTTTTAAAGTGTGGTAACACTTTATTTTGATGATCCATTTGAGTATTAAACTGTCTGCTAAATATCTGTTGATACTGCTCCTTCAACAGACATTTAACTGACTATAAGAAACTTTGCAAGTATATGTCAACTTAAACTAACAATAACCCCAACCTAACAGTCTACTTATAATTTAATGTGAATTAGTTGAAATGTAGATGCAAAGTAACTTAAATTCAACAAACGGACCATCAAAATCAAGTGTGCCCAAAAGTATTGTCAGTTTAATGACTGATGAAACATTTTGATGATATTCTTGGTAGCTTCCTGGGCTTTAAACATTTTAGGACCCTTGCGGTCTATGGAGGGTAAGAGATCTCTTGGATTTTGACAAAAAATAATTTGTGGTATAAAGTTGAAATTATGTTTTATAGGTATGGAATGATATAAATGACAGAATTGTCATTTGTGAATGAAACTTCAACTTAAAAAGTGTTTTCATGAAACAATCAATGGCAATAAACAACCTTTTTATTAGGTAAGTGTACAAGCAGTTTACCAAAATTGGGTTTTCATAGTGAATACATTTACATGGACACCAATATTGCGATTTTAATGTGATTAAGACAATACTCTGATAAAGAGTTTACCATGTAAACAGAGATTTCTGATTCATTTAATCCGACTAAAGTCATAATCAAATTAAACAGAAATTAAATTAAGACATGTGGAGTATGCACATAATTGAAGTGCAGTTCAGACATGTAAACAACTTAAACTATTACCACCATGTATGGATTTTCGCTACTTTTTGCGACAGGATAGTTTTATACATGGACGACTGTTTGACACTTCCGAGTTAGTGAAGGACCACAGACACCTGCATCACGAAATGTGGAAGTTTTTTTCCCAAATGGCGTGCGGTCTCAAATTTCATTAAAACTACACTCTTCCAGCAGTTCATACTTGCATCCGAAATCTTGTTTATGACGGGGGCATGCACGAAATGTTCCTGAATGAAAGGAAAAGTGCTGAACTGCAGTTAAAAATCGACAAACTAAAAATGAAACATCCGAAATTAAATGAAACTACAGAGGAAACATTGGAAAGGACATGAAAGGAACATTCATAAAGCAACTCATGAACACTTTAATCATATTACTGTCTTTTCAGATTAAGGCAAATAATTCGATTACTGATGTCCATTTAACGTAGTCAGTGATGCCCTAAAAGAAGAACCACTTTGGGATTCTTAGAGAAAATTAATGAACAGTACTTAAAAAGATCCATTTATAGCTCTTAGTATGAACCTAACAATATTTTAATAATCTAAAAAAATATTTACACACAATTATTATGTAACAAAAAGTTTTTATGGACGTTAATCTATTCCAAAAAAGAAAATGTGAATAATGAAAGCTGCAAGTTTTGGACAGAACTATAAAGTAAACATTTTCAAGTGCAGTAACTATTTTTGTTCCCCAAAGTACCTTTCCGTTTTTAATAGAACAATTTACTTTTTTTAATGTGAACAATTCTTCAATAGTCAGATGAAACATACTTCAACTTATCAGAACCTTTTGTGGAAGGGAAATACTCAATGCATGTGAAAGATCCTTCATGGAGCCACATATGCCAAAAAACAACTCATATTTAAGAGTCACTAAAAGAAGCATCAAAAGGGAGCATCTTCACCCTTATTGTCCCAAACAAGACAAGAAAGAAAAAAATAACCAGACTGGCCCGAAGACCCAGCTGTCTTGGCCAGTAGCCATGGATCTCAAGGGAGAGAAAAAAGAGAGGGGCAGATAGAGAGCGAGACAGTACGAGAAAACGAAGAGACTTGGGCGAAAGAGCGACAGAGACGGTGGAAAGGGGGGGGACCTGCCCTGCCGAGAGTGGCGTTCCACACAGAGCCATGCCAGGAATAGAAAGGGGTCCTTTTTCTCACATAACGACCCCTAACCCCCGCTAGACAGCAGGGATTTCACACGCATCTCTTCCACACAATTGATCCTTTCATTCCACAGCATACACACACAGAGAGACGGGCTTAGATCGAGGAGAGGGGGAGGCAGGGAAGGTATACGGGAGACAACGGGAGGAACCATCTCACAAACAGCTATGATAGCATCAGGTCAAATATAGACGAACGCAGACACTTTGTGTGTAAAAGGCAGACTGTTTTATGGCACTTGGGCCAAACTGTCCTCAGCGCTCACTCTACATGCTTAGAAAAAAGCCATTTGGTCTTGGCAAGGGTAGAAGTGTCACATAGCAGTGACAACCTGGCCACTGGGAACAGCCATCAACTGGCCAATGTCGCTATAATCCGAAAATGCAGCACCTTATTTAATATGCTTAATGTGTAGAATACATTACAGAACTATATACATGTATATCTGTGTGTTTGTGTGTGTAATGTCATTCATTCATTTTCTTGTCGGCTTAGTCCCTTTATTTATCCGGGGTCGCCACAGCGGAATGAACCGCCAACTTATTTTTACGCTTATTTTTAACTAGTTTTTACGCAGCAGATGCCCTTCCAGCCGCAACTCATCTCTGGAAAACATCAACACATACATTCACACACACTCATACACTACGGACAATTTAGCCAACCCAATTCACCTGTACCGCATGTCTTTGGACTGTGGGGAAAACGGAGCACCCGGAGGAAACCCACGCAAACGCAGGGAGAACATGCAAACTCCACACAGAAATGCCAACTGAGAAAAGGCTCGAACCAGTGACCTCTTGCTATATATATATATATATATATATATATATATATATATATATATATATATATATATATATATATATATATATATATGCACACACACACACACATATACAGTGCTCACCAAATAAATGTACCCCCCTTACAAATTTCTCTTTTAAATTTAGTTTTAATAGAAAGCTATACAATATTATAATTGTGCATATACATTAGATTAAATCTGGAGCTTATCGAACAAAATAACTTATAATAACGATCAAAAAACTAGTACACCCAAATTTCTGTTATAGAAAAATGGTAAATACAAATTGAAAGAAAAAAAATCAAGAGAAGCAAAAAAATTTAATAATTTAATAGATATTTTGTAGTTTGTAACTTCTTTTGCAATATTTTGCTTGAATTTAATTGTATTATCTTTCAATTTCTAAATATGTTTAGTGACTAAAATATTATTTTAATAAATATATCAGTTTAATAAATTAGTTTTGTTTAAATGCACCAAAATACATTGCCTATATTCACTGAGAAATGGATACAAATATTCATTTTCATAATGGGGTGTACCCAATTATGTTGAGCACTGTACATACACACACCACACACATATACACTGTTAAAAAAAAAAAAAAAAAAAAAAAACCTGGTTGCCTTAAATTCTTAAGCTGAATTAAATTAACCTTGTAAGTCCATATTATGTTAAACTAACTTGAAACTGCTTGCATAACTTATCAAACTAGGTAAGAACAAGACTAATTTCATTTAATAAGTTACCATGAACTGAAAACTTATGCTGTTATGATTAATTATTCATATATTTTTTTACAATGTACATGCATAAAATCACACACATATGCTGTGTATATCATATTACATTTATACGATTATAAAAAATTCTTTTCAAATCAGATCATATTAGTCAATGTATTTACTAAAATCAACTAATAATGAATACGCATACAACATTTATTAATCAAACGTTCAGTATTTACTAGTGCATTAGTCCAACTTCATGTTTGTTAACATTTGTTAATGCATTGTGAGGTAAACTAATAATGAACAGCTTTATTTCCCCTACACTCACAGAAAAAAAGGGTACGCTTGGGGTCCGTTTGAGAA